>NW_007741487.1:24813-25208 GCF_000696425.1 Galeopterus variegatus | reverse complement strand
ATGTACCCTAACAACCCCTCAGCACCAGCTACTTCGTGGAGAGGAGCCATGGTAGAGAAAGGGAGGAGTCCCGGGAACGAGTTACGGAGGGGCTGAAATAGGCAAAGGGGGAGGGGGAAGGAGGGAGAGCAGAAGGGTTAGGTGGAGCAGAAGATGGCAGCAGAGTGAGCCGCTGCGGGGGTTCGGGGGATGGAACTACAGGAGGAGGAGGGGGTCTGTACAGAGGAGGTTCGTCCGCAGGGTAAAAAACCATCAGAAGTAGGGGATAGTGGAGGCGGCGAGGATAGAGGGGGTTTGGAAGCAAGGAGAACCTGGGAGGGAGAAAAGGTGAGACAGAGGGATTTGGGGCAAGTAGGCGGAAAGCCTCAATGTAGGGAATCTCCTTCCATTTTCTC
>NW_007741487.1:16709-21145 GCF_000696425.1 Galeopterus variegatus | reverse complement strand
TGGCAGAAGAATAATGTGTCTTTATGATATCCTCAAGGTTTTTTTAACCTCTCATTTATATTGCTCATTGCATGGAATTCCCCCTTTTATCTAGAAATTTCTTTTTCCAGAAATTTCCTCTTTTCTCCTGATCTGGATTGCTTGGTGTGTGACCTTGCTATGCTGCTGTCATTATGAGATTTCTAAAATTCCCATTCCTGTGCATTTCCCAACTCTCATCCCTGTCCCATTCTAGTGACCTCTGTTAATTTGTTATTCCTTCCAGAGTTACTTTATGCATATACCAGCAAACATAAATACTTATTCTTATTTTCTTCCTGCTTTTACGTATAGGCCAACATGCTATATACTGTTCTGTAGCCTTTTTCACTGAACAGTTTATTTTGGAGATCTTTTCATATCAGTACAAAGAGAGCTTCCACATTTGTTTTTATAGCTGCATAGTTGTCCACCATTGATGGGTATTTTAGGTTTTCCAGATGAGTGCTATTACAATGTATATCTGTAGAATAAATTTTTACAGTAGAAAAACTGAGTCAAAGAGTATATGCATTTGGGCCAGCCCGGTGGCACACTGCTACAGTGCGCCGCTTGGGAGCACGGTGGCGCTCCCGCCGAGGGTTCGGATCCCACATACAGACCGGCCGCTCACTGGCTGAGCGAGGTGCGGGCGCAGCACCGAGGGTTGCGATCCTGTTGCCGGTCCCGGTCCGGTACGGGCGCGACACTGAGGGTTGCGATCCGTTGCCGGTCACAAAAAAAGACAAAAAGGGGGAAAAAAAAAAAAAAAGAAGAGTATATGCATATGCAAGGTGGGTAGAAATTACCAAATTGCTGTCTGTATGGGTATACCAGCTAACCTTCCCACTAGCGATGTACGAGCACTGGTTTCCCTACAGCCTTGCCAAGATAGTGTTGCAGGGTTTTCTCTTTTTTAAGAGTTGTGGTGGTGGTGGTATTTGCTAATCTGATAGGTGAAGGATGGCAGTTGTTTAATGTTGATGATTCTACCCTTATAAGACTGACATGGAAGATTACCCCCCTTTCACAAAAACAATGGAAGAAAAAGTCCTTTACATTTAACAAGATGCAAGGAAAGGCTAACAGATTTAAGAAATTAACCACAGGACCTAATTAGAAAAAGATTTGGCAACGTGCCCAGCTCATCCAGCAGCAAAGGGAGAAAATATTCTACATTTGTGACACTGTTTAGAAAGGGGTAATTTAAATGCCCTCTAATCTAGGCTAGTGTTGTCCAATTAAGAAGCCTGTTAGAATGAAAACACTGGGTTTTTTTATACTTAGTGCAAAGCAGATTTTTTTTCTTCCTTTCATGTATTTACATCGAATGGTAAAGATTACAGTTTAATTAAACAATATACAGATTTTCTGTTTTCTCATACCACTGTGCTTAGAGTTGGAGGGATTCAAATAAGACTAAGACATAGTCCCTGTCTTTCATCATGTAGGGTGAGTGCTTTAAGAGGTAGAAGCAGTGTGGGTCTCAGAGAAGGGAGAGAGCTTAACCGGTAGGGAATCAGGAAAGGAGGTGGGATTTGGGGTGATCTGAAATAAAGACTGCATTGACCCAGAGAACCAGAAGTGGCCAAGAATCAAGATGGCGGAATAGACAGGCCCCAGCATCACTCTCGCCCACAATCAGTCAATTACAACTATTAAAAAAGCAATGACTGTCAAGCTGGGGCCACTAGAACTCAGGGGAAGAGGAGGAGAGACCTACAGAGTTCAGGAAGGTGGAAAAAGCTTTGATGAGAGAAAGAAGGGACCATTCCAACCATTTTGAGCTCCAGCCATTTTAAGCCTGGCCCTGGTGAGCACACAGAGCAAAAGCTGGGAAAACCCACCGCTGTTCCCTCTGTGCGAAGTTGCTTGGAGACTGCAGGGGAGAGGAGGACCTTGGTGGGCCCCTGCCCAGCAAGACCACTAACAGGTTTCCCATGGACCCATGTAGGAGTGAGGGAGCTACAGACAACTTAAAAAAGGAGCCACTCAAAGGCTGGTTGCAAGGGACCATTGCAAGGGACTGGCGTATGGCCTGCCCCATGGGAAGTGTTTGGAGTGTGTGGGGGTGGGGGAGACAGGCCCACTGGGGGAACATTGGAGTATGGCACGGACAGCTGATTTGCCTTCCAGTCAGCACAGGCCCACTCAGTAAAGACTTGTCAGGAATATAGAACTGCAAGGCGTGGAGTTTGCTGAAAAGACTGAGGACCAGACCAGAGTTTCCACACAACCCAGGTGTATTAGATCTCACAAGACCCAGAAGAACTTAACAATTAAAACCTGGAGTTGCACAAAAAGCCTTCTCCAGGGAATCAGCAGCAAAGTAGGAATTTAGCTCAACCACAAGGCTCAAGTGCTGGTCCCCACAGGAAGTTCCCCCATTTTAGAAGTAAACAAAGGACAACACATTAGTTCCAGTGCAGAGTTTAAGTGGTGGGAACAGCAAATAATCCAACACAGAACTGAAAGAAAAAACTAAGTACCCACAGATCACAAAGTTTGACATTAACCAGCAAATGTCTTAACACCACCAAAGAATACCTATAAAACCTAAAAGAGCTGGAAGCCCCGTGGGCTCCTGAGCAGGGTGAGGGGAGCCTGAGGGTTTCAGCCATGCCCCCCCATATCTGCAATCAGCCCAGTGACAACCAAGCTGCTGCCAGAAGCCCCCAGGCTCCTGAGCCAGGGTGGAGGGGGTAGGAGGGCCTCAGCCATGCTCCCGACATTCACATCCAGCCCAGCAACAACTGAACCACTGCCAGAAACTCCTTGGGCTCCCAAGCAGGAGTAGGGGGAACACATGGACCTATTAGCTATGCCCACCCACCCTCCGTCCTCCCTAACCAGGCCAGCAAAGGAGCTGGCCTTGGGCCAGCCCTGCTCCCACCTCCACCTGTGTTCCTGCCCCCCCACCTGCCCCTCCCACTGGTCCACAGCAACATCTTGAATGTAAAAATTAATAATAATAAATTTTCTTTAAAAAGAGCATCAGAGGCAAGGGAAAGTTTTCTAATTGTCTTTTTGTCTGGTTTGGGCCACAGGATGTGAAACATACATTTTCTTCTCATTAGCGCACTAGTAGGGGGTCAGACTGGAATTTGACACTGAAGTTTTATACCTGATTTAGGCAGCCTAACCTAGCTAGAGAACAGACTCACAGTAGATCCCGGCTGCCACCCACTAGCTGCATGATCTTGGGCAAGCTACTGAACTTCTCTCCCATCCAAGTATTAACCAGGCCCAACCCTGCTTAGCTTCCGAGATCAGACGAGATCAGGCGCATTCGGGGTTGTATGGCCATAGACGAGCTACTGAACTCTGCGCTTCACTTTTCTCATGTATGAAATGAAGATTATAATTGTTTTGAGGATTGAATTAGTATATGTAAATCGCATATAGCAGTGCTTGGCTCATAGTGTTATATGCTTGCCATTATTATGTTGTGCCCCCACACGTTGATACTTTTTTCTGTTTAAAAGAATATTTTTCTGGTTATAAGATTAATGCATGATTATTGTAGGAAATGTGGGATATATAGAAAAGCATTATAAGAAACTCACCTGTAACCTCACCACTAATAGCACAATATTAACATTTTGGCACATTACCTCAGAAGCAATCTTGCTTGCATAGTGGCTAAGAGTATGGACTCTGGAGCCCACCTACCTGGGTTCATATTCTGGTCCCACCATTTGCAAATTTCTGTTTATCTTTCTCCATTTGCTCATATATAGATGCAGATAATAGTACCCCAGATAATAGAACTTGAAGATAAAATAAGTTAATATATGTAAAGCATCTAGAACAGTGCAAGGCAGAGTCGTCGTGTGTTTGTGCTGCTGCTGTTATTCTCCTCTCTCTGTATTGTATGACCAGGACTTAAAGAAATTCCATCAACCTCCAAAATACAGAATACAAATAGGTAGGACTAATGAGTGATGCAGGCAGTCAAGAAGTGCTGTGCACCCGCGCACACGTGTGCACACACACACACACACACACACACACACACACATGATTTGCATGATCTGGCAGAAAGGATGGCTTTTAAAAAGGCCCTAGAAGGAAGAAAGGGAACTAAAATAGTTAGTCAAACTCACCAAGAGGAGGTATGATCTGGCAGAAAGGATGGCTTTAAAAAAGGCCCTAGAAGGAAGAAAGGGAACTAAAATAGTTAGTCAAACTCACCAAGAGGAGGTTATAACTTGATGGGATGGAATCTTAGTTCTCCCTAACTAATTAGAAAATAATTTCTTCCTGGGCAATTGGGAAAGTAAATAAATCCATGGTTTAAAACTCAGGTAGAAAATAGGAATGTCTTATAGTGGGCGTATTAGTCTGTTTCTTTTGTTTATAACAAAATACCTGGAACTGGGTAATTTATAAGAAAATGAAATGTATTGCTTACAGTT
>NW_007741487.1:14929-16647 GCF_000696425.1 Galeopterus variegatus | reverse complement strand
AGATAATAGTACCCCAGATAATAGAACTTGAAGATAAAATAAGTTAATATATGTAAAGCATCTAGAACAGTGCAAGGCAGAGTCGTCGTGTGTTTGTGCTGCTGCTGTTATTCTCCTCTCTCTGTATTGTATGACCAGGACTTAAAGAAATTCCATCAACCTCCAAAATACAGAATACAAATAGGTAGGACTAATGAGTGATGCAGGCAGTCAAGAAGTGCTGTGCACCCGCGCACACGTGTGCACACACACACACACACACACACACACACACACATGATTTGCATGATCTGGCAGAAAGGATGGCTTTTAAAAAGGCCCTAGAAGGAAGAAAGGGAACTAAAATAGTTAGTCAAACTCACCAAGAGGAGGTTATAACTTGATGGGATGGAATCTTAGTTCTCCCTAACTAATTAGAAAATAATTTCTTCCTGGGCAATTGGGAAAGTAAATAAATCCATGGTTTAAAACTCAGGTAGAAAATAGGAATGTCTTATAGTGGGCGTATTAGTCTGTTTCTTTTGTTTATAACAAAATACCTGGAACTGGGTAATTTATAAGAAAATGAAATGTATTGCTTACAGTTTCTGAGGCTAGAAAATCCAAACTTCAAGGAGTACATCTGGTGGTAGTCTTGACAACAGTGACCCACGGGTCTCACATTGAGAGATGGTAGAAGCAGAGAGAGCAGTGGCTCCTCATTTATTCTCCTTTTAAAGCCCTCAGAACCATGCCTGTGACCACCATTTTCAATCCATTCACTAGACAGTCTTACAATCTAATCACCTCTTCAAGGCCCCTCCTTACAATTACCATAATAGGATTTTCCATCCTCAGCAGTTACAGTGGGGATTAAGTTTTGGGGGGACATTCAACCCAAAGCAGTGTGTAATAGTAATAATAAAATGATCCTATTAGTCTAATTCCATTGGGACAATGAATACATTGCCATTTGAAATCTCAGCTGATAAAAAAGTAGAGTCAGTTGGCTGCATTTCCTTCCTACAGAAAAACCGTTATTCTGATTAGCAAAATAGATAAATTAGGGAGTGAGCATTCACATCGTCGAGGGATTAACTACTGACTTCCTATACATAATAGCTTCTCCCAAGTCAAATTGGATTCTAGGAAGCTTATGACGAGTGCCATGAGAGGCAAACACACATTGTTTTAAGGAGCCCAACCAGATGAATGTTCATCCATGTACTGGGTTGAATAGTGGTCCTGAAAAAGATATGTTCCTTTCCTAACCCCTGATACTTAGGAATGTGACCTTTTTTGGAACTAGGGTCTTTGCAGATGAGATCATCCTGGATTTAGGGTAGACCCTAAATCCAATGACTGGTGTCCTTATATGAGAAAGGAGAGGGAGTTTTGTGACACACAGAAACAGGAGAGACATGGGATAAGGCCATGCAAAGACAGAGGCAGAGATTAGAGTGATGTGAGCCAAGAACGTAAAGGATTGCTAGCAGCCATCAGAAGCTGTAAGAGGCAAGGAAGGATTCTCCCTTAGAGCCTTCAGAAGGAACACAGCTCTGCCAACACCCTGCTTTTGGACTTTTGGCCTCCAGAACTATGAAAAAATTAGTTTCTGTTGTTGTAAATTACCAGGTTTGTGGTAATCTGTTTTGACAGCCCTGGGAGATGAAAATATGATACATTTGAAGCTGTAGGTGGGAAGATTATTCTATGCACATTCTCAAAAATGTATTTGC
>NW_007741487.1:9130-13766 GCF_000696425.1 Galeopterus variegatus | reverse complement strand
TTCTCCCTGAAAATAGTTATTGGTAGAGTCTGACCTGATGTTCTTCTTATCCCAGTATCTCAGTCACACACAACATTTATAATTACTTTGAGACTATATTTAGTTTATTTTTGTATTGTCTCTAATATTTCTGATACAAAGCTAGATGATTATACAGATCTCAGGTATAAAATTTGTACTTCGTGTGTTGGTGTCCCAATAGTGGACTTAAAGATGCTTATTCATATCCCAGAATTCTTTTCAAGGTGGCAGACCTTTGAATAGATATCTATGATATGAAACATATTCTTATCTGAAGCCCTGTGGTTTCAAACAGTAAGATAGTATTGCCTCTCTGCGAAGTCCTTTGTCAGGAATGCCTAAGGATCATCCTGTTTTCTCCCCCTGAGGGAAGCTATTTGTTTCTGGAGTGAAATATGGGTCTTGCCTTAGGGTGGGATAGACAGGGAGATCAGAGAAAGATGGCATTATCTGTGGAAATAAAGAAAACCAGCTGGTTATACAGTACTTTTAAATGTACCATTTGAAAGTAAAATAGAAAGTTGTTTCAGCCCCCAACATGACCTACATTTTAAAATGTTAATTGTCTTTGTAGAGAAAGACATCTTGAATCCAATTTTCTTGTTTTGTTTGTTTAAACATTGTAAGAATCTGTCAGAATCTGAATGGGGATGGGGAATAAAGGAAGGAGAGAAGATGAGTANGGTCTTGCCTTAGGGTGGGATAGACAGGGAGATCAGAGAAAGATGGCATTATCTGTGGAAAAAAAGAAAACCAGCTGGTTATACAGTACTTTTAAATGTACCATTTGAAAGTAAAATAGAAAGTTGTTTCAGGCCCCAACATGACCTACATTTTAAAATGTTAATTGTCTTTGTAGAGAAAGACATCTTGAATCCAATTTTCTTGTTTTGTTTGTTTAAACAGTGTAAGAATCTGTCAGAATCTGAATGGGGATGGGGAATAAAGGAAGGAGAGAAGATGAGTAAGAACAGGAAGGGAGCTGAAATAACAGTGTAGCGTTTCCTTTCTTGGCTCTTCAGTTCATGGGAAGTGACAGTATCTGCATGGCTGCAAGGCCTCCATAATTGGGAAAAAGAGGAAAGATGTACGTGTTTAGCCTTCTTCCGTTACTGTGCTTCTTTTGAACTTTGCAGAGTTAAAGATTTCTTCCACGTGCATTATTCATTTATCATTCAGGCCTCATTACAGAGGAGATACAGATCAACCCCTTACCTATATGATTTCAAAAATAGCACAGTGATCCTGGGATAATGATATGATAGGACATAATTAAACCTTTTCGGGTACTTGTATGTTATATCATTTTTCTTGTATATAGTTCTAGAGTGACACCACAGCTATTTTATTTTTTTATTTTGTCAATATACAATGAGGTTGATTATTGTGGCCCATTACCGAAACCTCCCTCCCTCCTCCTTCTCCCCCCTCCCTCCCAACAATGTCCTTTATGTTTGCTTGTCATATCAACTTCAAGGAATTGTAAACCACAGCTATTTTTAAAAAACCTTTTAATACATATTTTGTTGACTCATTACACTCAGGTCCCCAATCACCTCTCTTCCCTACATTTCCAGATAAAACTTCACTTCTCTCTTAACAGGGGAACCCTGAGGATCACAAGGGATCATAGATGAGACCAATTGGTCCCAACATCTTAACAAGAAGCGGAATGCTAGAAATGTGAATTGGTAGACTCACGTGCTAGTCAGTATGGAGACCATGGTGCAGATTCAAGTTTCTTCTAATTATATTACATTGCTCTTTTTCCTGTCTTGAAATCTCCTTCCCTATCCTCACCTTCATCTGCAACTGCTTGTATTTCTGAGGAAGAAAGATCCTTCAGTCGAGCTTTTGTTTTCCTACTCCATTGAAGTGTCTAGTATTGTGATCACCAGTATCCCATGCTGCCAAATCAAGGGCTCAGCTTTCTGTCCTTGGCTTGTTCCTCTTCTCAGAAGCATTTGACACATCTTGAGCACTTTGTTCCCTGAGTTGGTTAAGGCACACTTTGGTTCTCCTACCTCACTGGCAGCTCCTCTGTCTCCTTTGCTGGACCTTTCTCCTTTGCCGACTTCTAAGCACTGGAACACCCAGGATTCCCTCCTTGGCCTTTTCCTTTTTATTTGAATTCTCCTCTGGAGGATCTCAGCCAGTCCCATTGCTTTAAATATCATTTCTGTGCCTTGTCTCCTAAATCTCTTTCTCTAGCCTGATCTTTCCCTTGAGCTCAAGACTCATATAGCCAGCTGCCTACTTTAATTTTTCCACTTGGATATTCAAGATGTCTCAACTTAATAAATAACTGACTTTTCTGCCCTGTCCATCCCCAAACACCCCCCACCCCCAGTCTCCTTCATCTTGTTAGGTGGCACCACCATCCATCCACCCTGTTGCTTGAGCCAAACTCAGACATCTTTGTGTTTTCCTTTTTCCCCATACCCTACATTTAATACATCAGCAAGACCTATTAATACCACCAGAATGTTCCTGAATTTCACCCTTCTATCCATTTCCACTACTACTACTTCAGACAAAACCTTCTTACTGTCTTGCCTGGACCACAGCCACAGTTTCCTAATAGGTCTTCCTGTTTCCACCCTGCCCTTTCTATGGCCCATTATTCACCAAGCAGCAGAGTGATCTTGCACGAATCATTTTATGTCACCCACTTGCTTATAATTCTTCACTGGCTGTCCATTATAAGCAAAATAAAGGTCTCTGCTACATAGTCCAGGCTCTGTTTGCCTCTCTAATCTCACGTCTTACCACTTCATTTACCATGCTCCATTCTAAATTTCCTTGTTTCCTTCTAACATCCCAACTCCATTTTGTTTGTTTCATCCTCCTTTTATAGCTTTACTTCATATGTATGGTCCTACACAATTAAGTTTGTTTTTGCTTGTTGTTTTGTTTTGTTTTGTTTTAGCAGCTGGCCAGTACCAGGATCCAAACCCCTGACCTTGGTTTTATAACTCTGCACTCTAACCAGCTAAGCTAACTAGCCACCCCTTTTGCTTGGTTTTGAATTTGATGTAATGTAATACTATATGTAGTCTTCTGCAGCTTGTTTTGTTTTGTTTTTTTCCACTCAGTGTTTTAAGATTAAGTCATATTGAAGTATAAGCTTAATTCATTTATTTTCACTGCTGGATAGCATTTGATTGTATGAATATACTACAGTGTATTTATCTATTCTTCTGACAGTGTACATTTGGGTTCTGTATTAGTCCATTTCTGTTGCTTAAAATACCTGGAACTGGGTGATTTATAAAGAAAACAAAATCTATTGCTTACAGTTTCGGAAGCTAGGAAATCCAAAGTTCAGGGAGCACATCTGGTGAGGGTCTTGGTGGTGGCAACAGTGACTCAGGGGTCCACATGGCAGAAATGGTGGAACAAAGAGAGAAAAAGAGAGACAGAGAGAGAGAGACTCTCATTCACTCTCCTTTTAAAGCCCTCAGAACCACACCCCTGACCACCATTATTAATGCATTCACTATGGCACGGTCCTACAATCTAATCACCTCTTAAAAAGGCCCCATCTTTCAATTACCGTAATAGGATTTCCCACCCTCAACAGTTACAGTGGGAATTAAGCCTCAGTGAGGTTGGGGGTCATCCAGTCTGCAGCAGATTCTGATGAGCATCATGCAAATGATATCTAGTATATAGAAAGCTTACTGTGGGCCAGGCGTGTTCCCAGTGCTGTTACATATGTATATGAATCCTTACAGCAGCCCTGTGAGGTGGTATTACCACACTGCTCATTTTACAGATGAGGAAGCAGAGGCATAGGAAGATGGAGTAGCTTACCCAACGTCACCTAGCTAGAGTGAAATTGCTGGATCATGGACTTCACTTATGTTCAGCTTCATAAGATAATGCTTAATAATTTTGTAAAGGGATTGTACCAGTCGATACTCCCACCAGCAGCATATGAGTTCCCATTGTGCCGCATCTTCACCCACACCTAACTTTGCCAATTTTGTGGGTGTAAAATGGTATTTTGATTTCAATTTGCATTTCCTTGATTCCTAATGAGGTTGAGCATATTTTTGTATATTTATTAGCCATTAGTGTTTCCTCTTCTGCAAACATGAAACATCTGTTCATGTCTTTTGCCCACTTTTCTATTGATTTGTCAGTCTTTTTCTTATTGAATTATAGTTCTTTATATTCTAGACCCTTTGTGAGTATTAATAAATTTCAGATATCTTCTCCAAGTTCATAGCTTGTCTTTGGGTTCTCTTTATGGTATCTTGTGGTAACAGAAAATCCCTAATTTTAATATACAGAGTTGAATTTCTCATTGTTTTTGGTGTCTTGTTTTTAGAAACCCATCCTTACCTCAGAGCTGTAAAAATATTGTTCTGGATTTCTCCTAAAATTTTGCCTTTCACATATAAGTATTTAATCTATGTGGAGATTATTTTTAATGTATGGTGTAAGGTTTGGATACAAATTTCTGTTTTCCCCATTTCATAGTTTATCTTTCTTCTGGTTATTGAAATACTACCTTTTATTTTATTTTTTTTTCATTTTTTGTTAAAACAAGTCAAGTGAAGCAGTGACAGTGGAGAATAAACAAAGAAATCTGTAATTGGTCATGATC
>NW_007741487.1:6938-8399 GCF_000696425.1 Galeopterus variegatus | reverse complement strand
GTCTTGCACATCTTGCAGAGGGAGGCAGTTTAGAAAGTGGTTAAGAGCAAAGACTCCAGAAACAGACCGCCTGGATTTAAATGCTTATTTACCTGCTCAGAGTGTCGTCTTGGGTAAATCAACCTCTCTTCCCTCATTCTCCTCACCTGTAAAATATGGCAAATAAGATTTTCTGTTTCATATGGCTACATAGTAAATGCTCAACAGCGGCTGTCACTTTGCTTTATCCCCAGGTGTCTTGTTTGTTGTTGCTTTGTAGATAGTATCTTTTATTTTATTTTTTTATTATTAATTTTTGTTTTGGCAGTTGGCCAGTACGAGAATCCAAACCTGTGACCTTGGTGTTACAAGCATTACACTTCCACAAGTGAGCTAACTGGACAGACCATATCTTTTTTTAAAATTACATTTCCTAATGCTTTGTTGCTGGTGTTTAGAAGTGTAATTGATTTTCGGGAATCTAGCAACCTGGTTAAACTCTCATTAATCCTAATAATGAAAATTATTATGAATTTCCCAATTGGACTATCATATGTCAGCCTAAAAATAATGATTTTTTGTTTCTTCCTCTTTAAACTTTATATTTTTATGCCTTTTTGTTTGTTTTCTTAGTGGGCTGGCAAGGTATTGGCAACAGAATAACCTTGAATAGAAGTGGGAATGGTGAACACCTTATCTTATTCCTAGTTTTAAAGGGGATGTTCTAACATTTCACCATTAAAGTGTTTGCTGTAGATTTTGGTATATATCCTTTATGTCAAGGAAGGTTTTCTATTCTAGGTTTGCTAAGAGCATTTATTACCAATGGATGTTTACCTTTTACCAAATGCTTAATATGCATATATCAAAATTATATATTTTGTCCTTTAATCTGTTAATGAGGAATATTACATGCATAGGTTAAGCATTTGCAGAATGTTAAGGCATCATTATATTCCTAGAATAAACCTAACGAGGTCATGATGTATTTTTTAAATACATTACTAAATTAAATTTGCTAATATTTTTTTTGAAATTTTGCATTTATGATTGTAAATGAGATAGGCTTGTACTTTTTCTTTCTTCAGAACTGAGGTTATGTTCATTTTATGAAATGAATTGCAAAGTGTTCCCTCTTATCCTCTGGAAGAATGTATATAATGTTAACATGATCTCTTTTCTGAATGTTTGGTAGAATTTGCCTCTAAAAGTCATCTGGACCTGGTGTTTTCTTTTTCAGAAGGATCTAAATTACTGATTAATGTCTTTAATAGTTACAGAATCATTCAGGTTTTCTCTAGTTTCGGTAATAATTTCTTTCATTTTTTTAGGAATCTGCCTCTTTCATCTTCGTTTCCAACTTTACTTGTATAAAGTGGTTTGTGGCTGTTGGGAAAATATAGGAAAAATAGTCAGGGCTGCTCAGATGTTCAGAATCTTGCCAAGCATTTGATGTACACAGGCATATGCACTCAGGTGTTC
>NW_007741487.1:2814-5787 GCF_000696425.1 Galeopterus variegatus | reverse complement strand
TTTGCAATTGGCATCGTTGGCAGGATTACATTACAGTGGCAAACTCTAATCTTGTAAATCTGTACTTTATCTGGAGTCTGTCCCTTTAAAAACAATTCTATGTTTCTAAATTTTATTATTCTTTTAAGACCAATATATGTTTGCTTTTTATTTTATGAAATTTACTATTATCTTACTTTCTTATTTTTAGATTTTTGGGTTTATTTGGCTGTCCTTTTATTTTCCACTTTTTAATGGCCACTTAATTCATGACTTTCAGCATTTCTTCTTTTCCAATATAACCACTTAAGACTATTGTCTCCTCTAAAAAATAATAACAAAATAAAATGTCCTCTATGAACTGCTTTAGTGGCATAGCAAAGTTTTGGTATGTAATATTTTAGTTAATGTTTGGTTCTGAATATTTTCTGATTTCTATTATGATTTCTTATTTGACCATGAGTTCTTTTCAAGGTTTTTGTTTTTGTTTTTGTTTGGCAGCTGGCCTGTACTGGAATCTGAACCCTTGACCTTTACATTATAATATGGAGCTCTAACCAACTGAACTAACGGGCCAGCCCTCTTTTCAGATGTATTCTTTTCTTTCTCTTCTCTTTTCCTTTTCTTTTCTGTGGCTGGCCAGTACCCTGTATCAAACCCTGCGCCTTGGTGTGTGATCAACACCACACTGTAACCAACTGAGCTAACTGGCCAGCTCTCAAATGTATTCATTTAAAGTTATTACTTATTACTGATTTCTAACTTAATTGTATTCTAATGACGAGAAAGTAGTCCTTATATCACTTGTTCTTTGAAATTGTCAGTAACTTGCTTAATACCTAAATACAAGATCAGTTTTTGAAAATGTTCCACGTATGTTTGAAAAGATTGTGTGTTCTCCAGTTGTTGAGATTGTATGTGTTCATTAAGTCAGGTGGTATCTATAATGTTACCATTTTTTTCTGTTTAATTATCAGTTACTAAGATGTGTGTTAAAATATGCCCCTCTGATAGTGAGCTTGTCATTGTCTCTATACTTCTGGAAGTTTTTGTGGTATATATTTATAAGCCATTTATGTTAAGGAAATATTTTTATTATTTTATTAAGGTCAAGAATTATCTTCCTGGTGAATTGGTGATTCTGTCTCTAGTAATGATATTTTTCTTTTGATTATAATATTCCTGGTATAGCTTTCTAATTGTTTATTTTAGATGCTCTCTTATGAAGAGCATTTAGGTGGATTTTGTTTTTTAAATCTAATCTATGTCTTTTACCTAGAGTTTAATAAATTTATACTTACTATGGTTATTGATATATTTGGATTTTTTTCTACCATCTTAATTTTTGTTTTCTATTTGTCCTTTTACCCCCATGTGTTTCTGGATTTTTTTTTTAATCTTTTTTTTTTGTCCATTTGCCTGTGCAAGGATCAAACCCTGGACCCCTGTTGGTGTTATAAGCACTACACTCTGACCAACTGAGTTTTAATCTTTTTTTTTTTTTTGTCCATTTGCCAGTGCAAGGATCAAACCCTGGACCCCTGTTGGTGTTATAAGCACTACACTCTGACCAACTGAGCTAACCAACCGGCTCCCTGATTTTTTCTTTTCTTTTCTTTTCTTTTTTTCTTTTTTAAAGATGACCGGTAAGGGGATCTTAACCCTTGGCTTGGTGTTGTCAGCACCATGCTCAGCCAGTGAGCACACCGGCCCTCCCCATATAGGGATCTGAACCTGTGGCCTTGGTGTTCTCAGCACCGCACTCTACCGAGTGAGCCACAGGTCGGTCCTCCTCTGATTTTTTCTTTAACCCTTTTTCTTTATCTCCTCTTGAATTGGTTGAGGTTTTTCCTCTCATTCCATTTTTCTAAACTATGAGTTTGACAAATAGGTATTCAGTTTTTATTTTCTTAGTGGTTACTCTCAAACTTTGAATGTGAATGTACTTAAAAATTTTTAGCTAGTCAATTTCCATTCTCTTTTGACAAATTAGGGGCTTTTTAAAAAAATGCTTTAACTTTAGTCAGTCCTGGTGCAGGCTGTAACATTTACTGTGTGTAAATCAGGCATTCTCATTCTTGTTTTATATTAGTGGTGTTTGTTTAATTTCACCTACATTTTTACAATTTTCTTTGTCCCTCATTTCTTTCCCTATCCTTGATCATCTTTCTGGGGCCACTTTCTTATTTTTACAGTATATTCTTAAGAAGTTACATGAATGTGTGAGTGAGCCTCAAGGTGTCCTCAGTGATTCTGGCCCTCTGGGATTCACATTCTTCTGTAGTTCCCTCCCACACGGTGTAGGACTGACCTGCGTGACCATTAGAACATTGTGGAAGTGATGGTGCATGGCTTCCAAGGCTGGGTCATAAAATACATCACACCTTTTGGCTAGCTCTTTCTTGGACCACTCACTTTGGGGGAAGCTGGCTGCCATGTCATGAGGTTATCAAGCAGCCCTGGGAGAAGGCCATGTGGAGAGGAACTGAAGCCACCTGTCAACTGCCAACCTTGTAAGTGCAGATCCTGTAGCCCTAGCCAAGATGACTATACCCCTGGCCAGCTCTTGCCTGCATCCTCACAAGAGACCCTAAGCCAGGACCACCCAGCTCAGGTGCTTGTTTTATTTATTTATGTATATGTATGTATGTATGTATTTATTTATTTAACTTCTCTATATACATTGTAGTTGATTTTCATGACCCTTAACCCGGTCTCAGCTGCTTTTGAATTTCTGACACACACAAACTGTGAGATAATAAATGTGTATTATTTTAAGCCATTAGTATCGTTATGTAGCAATAATTAATACACATTAGGGAGAGTCTTTTGGTAGTAAACTCCCTGTTTTTGTTAATCTGAAAATATTTTTAATTAACCCTCATTCCTAAAATATATTTTACGTATGTATATAATTCTGTATTCACAATTACTTTCTTTTAGCATGTTGAAGATATTTTTCCATTCTCTTCTGAATTCCTTTATTGCTGTTGA
>NW_007741487.1:0-2366 GCF_000696425.1 Galeopterus variegatus | reverse complement strand
AAAAAAAAAAAAAAGTTAAACATAAATTTGCCATATGCCCCAGCAATCCTACTGCTAAGTACATACCAAGGGTAAATGAAAGCTAGTCTACACAAAGCCTCGTATGTGCATGTTCATTCCATCATTATAGTAATGAAAAAGTGGAAACCAGATGTTCACCAGCTGGTGAATGGATAAATAAAACATAGTATAGGATAGAACACTGTTCAGCAATAAAATGAATAAAGTACTGGTACATGCTACATGCTAAGTGAAAGAATCCAGACACATGTTATATGGTTCCATTTTTATAAAATGTCCAGAGAAGACAAACCTATATAGATAGAGAATAGACTGGTTTCCTGAGTAATGGGAACAGAGATTAACTGTAAATAGGTACAAGGGATTTTATTTTGATGATCGAAATGTTCTGAAACTATATTATGGTGATGGTTGCACCATCTGGCAAATTTTTTGAAGATCATTGAATTGTACACTTAAAATAGGTGAATTATATAATATGTAAATTAAACCAATAAAATTGTCGTTTTAAAAAGTTTGTTGTTGTTGGGGGCCGGCCCAGTGGCTCACTCGGGAGAGTGCGGTGCTGATAACACCAAGGCCCCGGGTTCGGATCCCATGTAGGGATGTCCTGTTCGCTCACTGGCTGGGCGTGGTGCTGACAACACCAAGTCAAGGGTTAAGATCCCCTTACCAGTCATCTTTTTAAAAAAAATAAAAAGTCTGTTGTTGGGCCTGCCCGGTGGCGCACCAGAGAGTGCGCTGCTTGGGAGCGTGGCGGCGCTCCCGCCGAGGGTTCGGATCCCATGTGGAAACTGGTTCCCGCTCACTGGCTGAGCGCGGTGCGGGCATAACACCGAGGGTTGCGATCCCGTTACCGGTCAGTAAAAAAAAGACAAAAAAAGGGGGAAAAAAAAGTCCGTTGTCAATCTGCTTCTAATCTGCCTTTTTTTCTCAGGGAGTTTTTAAGTCTTTTTTGTCTTTGGTGTTCTATGGATCTGCACTAGTATGCCTGAGTGCGGGTTTGTTTTTATTTACCCTCCTTTGGGTTTGTTGGGCTGTCCAAACGTGACTTCAGTAAATTCTGGAAAAATTTTTGCCATTATCTTTGAATAATGCCCTTCACCTATTCTCTTTATGTTTCCTGGAATTTTTCTGTATTTTAGATCTAACGTCTCTGTTTACCAGGTCCAACTTTTCTTTAATGTGTACTATTTCATTGTCACTCTGCTACATTTTGTGTAATTTCTTCATATCTATCTTCCACTTTACAAACTCTATCAGTCCCAATGGCCAGGGGACATGAAGTGTGCTTATGAGTCATCTCCAGAAACAAACAAATTCCCACATTAAGGGGGAATGAGTGGCAATCACATCTACCTACCAGATATTAAATCTAAAACCTACAACTCATCTTTGATTTTTCCCTCCATATTTTTTTTTTTTTTTGGTGGGTGGCTGGCTGGTAAGGGGATTCAAACTCGACCTCGGTGTTGTAACACCACACTCTAACCAGCTGAGCTAACCCTCCCTACTCTTGGCATCCCGTAGGTGGAAATATCACATTGATTCTACTTTCTAAATATTTCTTAAATTAAAAATTTTTTTTTTATCTCAGTGGACACGTTTTTGGTTGAGGAATTCATCATTGCTCACCCAAACATTTACAGTAACCTCCTAACTATTCCTGTCTTTATACTCNGCGCCGCCACGCTTCCCAAGCGGCGCACTATCCAGTGCGCCACCGGGCCAGCCCCTGAAAATATTTTTAATTAACCCTCATTCCTAAAATATATTTTATGTATGTATATAATTCTGTATTCACAATTAGTTTCTTTTAGCATGTTGAAGATATTTTTCCATTCTCTTCTGAATTCCTTTATTGCTGTTGAAAGGCCACTGTCAGACTTGTATCTAGAATATGTAAAAACAAAAAAACACAAACTTTACACTCAGTAATAATAAAGAACCAAATTTTAAAATGGGCAAAAGATTCGAATAGACATTTCACGAAAGAAGATATGCCAGATAAGCACATGAAAAGATTCTCAACATCATTAGTCATTTGGGAAAAGCAAATTAGTCATTAGGATACATATTAAAACCACAATAGGATACTGCTTCACGCTAAAATAGCCATAATAAAAAAGGCAGATAATAACAAATGCTAGTGAGGATGTGGAAAACAGGAACCCTCTTACATTGCTGGTAGGAATGTAAAATGGCACAGCCAGTTTGGAAAATAATTTGGCAGTTCTTAAAAAGTTAAACATGGGCCGACCCCGTGGCGCACTCAGGAGAGTGAGTGCTGGGAGCGCAGCGACGCTCCCACCGCGGGTTCGGATCCTATATAGGAATGGCCGGTG
>NW_007741486.1:24975-25209 GCF_000696425.1 Galeopterus variegatus | reverse complement strand
TTTCAGGACATATCTTTAATCGATTTTGAGTTGATTTTGGCATATGATGAGAGGTACAAGTGTAGTTTTATTCTTCTACCTATGGATGTCCAATTTTCCCACCACCATTTAACGAAGAGGCAGTCTTTTCCTCTTGGTGCCTTTGTCAAAGATGACATGGCTGTAGGTATATGAGATGATTTCTGGGTTTTCTATTCTTTTCCATTGGTCCATGTGTCTGTTTTTATGCGAGTA
>NW_007741486.1:22550-23165 GCF_000696425.1 Galeopterus variegatus | reverse complement strand
TTTATTTATTTATTTATTTATTTATTTATTTATTTTTCCTTTTTGTCTTTTTTTTTTTAACCGGTAATGGATCGCAACCCTCAGTGTCGTGCTCGTACCAGACCGGGACCTGCAACAGGATCGCAACCCTCGGCGTTGCATCTGCACCTCGCTCAGCCAGTGAGCGGCTGGTCTGTACGTGGGATCCGAACCCTCGGCAGGAGCGCCATTGCGCTCCCAAGCGGCACACTGTAGCAGTGCGCCACCAGGCCGGCCCTGGTGTTGGTAGTTTATAAGTGTCCAGAAATTTATCCTTTTCCTCCAGGCTTTCAAATTTGTTGGCATATAGTTTTTTTTGTAATATTCTGTAATGATTCTTTATATTTCTGTGGTATCAATTGTAATGTCTCCTTTTTCAGTTCTGATTCTTGTTATTTGGGTCTTCTCTCTACTTCTTCTTTTTTTTATTTTTATTTTTTTATTTTATTTTATTTTTTTGGTTAACTTCACTAGTGGTGTGTCTATTTTGTTTATTTTCTCAAAAAACCAACTTTTGGTTATATTGATCTTTTGTGTCAGTTTTAGTGTCTCTATACCAATTAGTTCTGATCTGATCTTATTTATTTCTTTTCATCT
>NW_007741486.1:16537-16773 GCF_000696425.1 Galeopterus variegatus | reverse complement strand
GGCATGGTTGAGGCACTTATTCCCCTACTACCCTGGCTCGGGAGCCTGGGGCGCTTCATGTGGTGGTTCTTTGGTCATTGCTGGGCTGGTTGTGGATGTTGGGGGAGTGTGGCTGAGGAGCTCGCCTCTCACCAAGAAATACATAATTTTTGAACCCTAATATATGTTTCCCTAAATATATAATATCCCAGAACCTAAAAGCTGGTGTCCCTGGGAATCTTGCTGCTCAAAGACAG
>NW_007741486.1:10730-10961 GCF_000696425.1 Galeopterus variegatus | reverse complement strand
GGGGGCATGGCTGAGACCCTTGTCCCCATACTGCCCTTCCTGGGACCAAGGGTGCTTCCTGCAGTTGCTCAGTGGTCATCACTGGGCTGGTTGCACATGTCGGGGGGTCATGTCTGGGGCCCTCAGCCCCGCACTGCTCCAGCTCAGGAGCCTGGGTCACTACCACTCATGGCTCAGTGATCGTTGCTGGACTGGTTGCAGGTGTTGGGGGGGCATGGTTGAGGCACTTAT
>NW_007741486.1:7251-7493 GCF_000696425.1 Galeopterus variegatus | reverse complement strand
AAGAGAGATTTAACTCGGGAAATAAATCGCAGATAACCTATTCCCGTCTACTTTCCAATATAGGAGTTTACAGTGCTCATAGCTCGACAGTAAGACAATGATTTTGTACCCTTTTGAGTGCTAGGGTGACATGGAGAGAGTGCAGTCTCCGAAGCCCACCAGGTCTGGATTCTCTTCTGTAGTGTGACCTCAGGAACCTCCCTGACCCCCAGGCTCCTCGTCTCCCCAGTAGGGTGGTGGCT
>NW_007741486.1:4826-5234 GCF_000696425.1 Galeopterus variegatus | reverse complement strand
ACAGTTTTTTCCTGGCAAATGACATAGTGGCTCACGTGACCCTGATGCCTGGGAAGGATGGAGTAGACTTCACATGTGGAGGCCACTCTGCAGGGTGTGGCAGTGGTTCAGGTGACATGAGGAGGCTTGGAGAACAGCCCGCAAGAGTGGAGTTAGGTTGGGACAGATTTTAAAATCATTACTAAGCAATATTTAATAACAGAACTGGTTCCCAATTCACACATGCATGGAGGGGGTGGTGCAGAGGGAGAGAAAGGATTCAGAGCTTCGTTGGGGAGCCGGATGAACGGTTATGAATGGTGTGAAAGGTTGTGCTCATAACCAGGGCCCCGGTGGGTGAGGGGGACGAGCTTGGAGGAAAGGGCAAAGCTAGAGGTGTCGATCTGAATGTCTTAAGCATAGAAATGA
>NW_007741486.1:2398-2772 GCF_000696425.1 Galeopterus variegatus | reverse complement strand
ACTTGGGCCAGATTATGAATGTTTAGTGGCAGAAACGTGGCTTCCTTTCCCATTTGATTTAATGATGAGCCCACATGTTTTCTTGATGAGAACAGAGCTAGCTCAGCATTTGGTCTAGAAGGTGGATGAAGGTTATTCTTCCTGTGGGCTGCATGACTTTTTTTGTTTGTATCAGTGCCTGAGTGTATCTCACAAACTGTTTATAAACTGAGTCATACTGAATTTTTTGTGTATGTTTGCCTGACAATAAATGGGTCTGGGGATGGGAGGGAGAGTGTAGAGAAAAATACATCTTTACTAGTAGAGAAATGAGAAACCACTCATTGTTGAGAATAACCCTAGTGTAAATAAGCCCAGTTACACTGAGGACAAAA
>NW_007741486.1:0-454 GCF_000696425.1 Galeopterus variegatus | reverse complement strand
TTTCTTGACTCTCACTCAGCATTTGCACCTGCTCTTCTCTGTCTCATCCTCCTCTTCTTCCATCCTCAGTCCCATCTTCTCTTCCAAGAAAGCCTGAACAGTTAAGCTCTATCTGTTAGGCAGGCTCAGCTGTCAACCTGCTCCTGAAGGTTTCCAAAACCCCTGCCCTCCAAACCCAAGAGACTTCTCTAGACACAGTTGCACCCGTACAAACCTAGGTCACTGCCCTTAGCTGTCATGTACTTGGTTACGTGTCTGTCTCCTACTAGACATTGGATTTAATTGTCCTTATAATAACTGAACTGTGCCCAGTGCCCGAGCTGGAGTTGTTGCTCCGGAAGTGATTGTCAAGTGGATGGATGAGCTCAGAGATCTCCTGAGGCCTTCCTGATGCAAATTCTCCTCAGTTTCCATAACCTCTGACATAAGGAAGGCCTGGATTTGTGGTTTGTTT
>NW_007741485.1:24253-25223 GCF_000696425.1 Galeopterus variegatus | reverse complement strand
GGAATACTACTCAGCTATAAAAACGAATGAAATACTCCCATTTGCAATAACATGGATGGACTTTGAGAGAATAATATTGAGTGAAACGAGTTAGGCAGAGAAAAACAAATACCACATGTTCTCTCTCATTGGTGGGAGCTAAAAAATAAACAAATTAATTCACCCACATACACACACACAAAAAACCGGCGGGGGTGGGGAAGAAGATATAACAAATATACTTTTATGAAGTTGTTACAACAAGCAAATGGAAAGGACATTCTTGGGGAGGAGGGGAGTGAGGGAGGAGGGAGGGAGGTGTCGGTGATGGGCCATAATAATCATATACATTGTATATTGACAAAATAAAAATTTAACGAAAAAAAAATAAAAAATAAAAAATAAAAAATAAAAGCCATAAGAACCAAGAAGATTATGACACTTCCTCCTGCTACATGCAAATTGAAATAACCCATCCTTCAAATTTACATAAAATATAAATGAATGCTGAAAATAAAAATCTGTTTTTTCTTGAAAAAAAAAAAAAAGCTGAGGCATCATCCCTCATAGAGACATGTTTGCTTATGTGCTATAATCTATAACCCACGGTTATAACTTCAATAATTTACCCACAAGACCAGGCACATAAAAGATGAAAACACAGAAAGTAAGAGAATGCCTGCCCCTGAAGCTGGGTCCCTCAGGCCGTGCAAATATTCCCATGAACCCCCGACTGACCTCAAATTGTTGTTCAAGGAACAGAAATCCTTGAACATGGTACACAAATCTGGGGAATATATTCTTTAATACATATTACTTGCTTACACAAAGAAAATCAAATGTATCATGTTTGTGTGTGACTCCCAGCTTTGTGGGATCCTGGAGAAACAGTGCAGTTCCCACAACTGTGCAGGGTGCAGTGCAATGGTGGGGGGGGCTGCAGGAGCTGCAGTGGTGGCCAGCATGTGGTGTCCTCAGTTCAGCACAGCTA
>NW_007741485.1:22707-23915 GCF_000696425.1 Galeopterus variegatus | reverse complement strand
AAAATGCCAGCTCAAGCCAGGCTAAGAAAGGGCAACTAGTGGACACAGAGATTCTTCGCAAAACGCCGCCCCTGTGAGAGATCCTTTGGAAAAAAGGTGCACATCGGGTCTAAGAGGGATGCAAAGAGAATCACAGTAAAAGTTCAAAAATATGATCATGTAGAACGTCACAAATGTTGGTGCAACATCAGAAAAACGTTAGACCAACAATTAAAAATGTACCCTGAATTACCAAAAACAGATCAGGAAAACTTTAGACCAACAATTAAAAATATACCCTCCATTACCAAAAACATACACACTTCTGTGAACTGCCCAACCCTTTTCTTAATTCTCCACATGGATTTACACAATGAGCAAATACACTGAGAATATCTAGGTCCTGGTCTCATTCCTCTGGATGAATGTGGGAGAACTTAATATGAAAATTTTCCTCATGTTCTGTGACCCCACATTCTGCACACTCAGCATCCCACTTTTCTTCTATTTTATCGGAAAATAGGAAGACCAGGCAGAGATGCAGAGTCTGATGGTTTGTCTACTTTTCCTCTAAGCAGCCCATGGCCAAGCACTGTATCATAGGGTAGGGCCTACCCTAGAGACCCTCCCCTCTGTTCATCCACTAATATCTTCTGGGGCCTCCCTTATGCAAAGCAGATCCCAGTCTCAGGCTGAATTCTCAGTCCTGGGGTGAGCAGCCCCGGTCTACTTCTTACCAGGAGCCCTTCATCAGAGCATGGATTTTCTGAGGCCGCTCTTCTGCCTGGTGTTCACTCGCTGCTTTGAGTGTTTCAGTGATTTCAGGAAAGAAACATGGGTATGAGGTTTCCTGTGTGTTTGATGTTGATGGTCCTTGTCCACAGGTGTCCTGTACCAGGTGCAGCTGCAGGAGTCAGGACCTGTCCTGATGAAACCCTCACAGACCCTGTCCATCACCTTCTCTGTCTCTGGTTCTCTAACTAGCAATGCTTTGACCCAGATCCACCAGCCTCCAGTAAAGGTGCTGTTGTGGGTCGATGCAATATGGACTGATGGAAGCATATACCCAGCTCTTAAATCCCAAGTCAGCATAAGCAGGGACACCTGAATGAGACAAGTGTATCTAACACTGAACAGCCTGAGAGCCGTAGACAGGGCCATGGACTATACTATGTTAGAAACACAGAGAGGGGGAATCAGTGTGAGCCCAGACATGAACCTCCCTTCAG
>NW_007741485.1:18252-22182 GCF_000696425.1 Galeopterus variegatus | reverse complement strand
AGAAAGTCAGTGTGGACTGGGCAGCAGGGGGCACTCCAGACCCACCATGTTCAGTGTTCAGCTCCATGAGCAGGTGCAGGGAGACCTGGGGAGGACTTGTTAAAATCTGTGGTCTTCTCTCTCTTTCGAGACAGTCTTCAAGAAACCCTTTTATGTATATCCTTTTATTAATGTTTTTGTCTTATTTACAAGTAAAGTTGTGTATTTATCATGTATTATAACATATTACATTATTTTACTACTCAAGGTCTAAGATTTTTTTTTCTTATTCAAAGAGGTTACTTATAATAATAAGTCTCACCTTATTTTTCAGAGTGAGCCTGAAATTCTGAAACTTGGTGAAAGTCCTGAGAAGTCTCAGAAGATACCAAATAATGTGCAGATCCTTCAATTTATTTATTGAATACATGAAAAGAGAAGTCAAATTATTTATGTTCTACAGCAGCATTGTACAAATAAGGTAAAAACTGAAATGTGCACTGTTCCAGACTTCTAATGCAACACTGTCCTGACACTGTGTGTACAGGTGACCTCTGTGTTCCCAGATTACATGTTCATGCTTCCACCTACCCACTAACATTGATCTGAATGCCCAAATCAAAACTGGCTGGCTTTCATGGTGATGTGTGGGCTTGAACTGGTTGGAAAATACTGGAGCCACAGTGGGCACACCCACAGCTGAGGTTAACAGGGAAGACTCTTCCATCTTGTCTCACTTCCCATCGTGAAACAAGTGTCTTTTGCGTAGGCAATTTAGTGCCAGATTTTCACATATTTGTTGCTTTCATGTCTAATTTTGCTGTTTTAGCATAGTAGGGCTGTCCAGTGTTCCCAAGTGCCAAGAAGGCTTTGATGTGCCTCATGGAGAATGTATGTGCTTAATGAACTCCATTCAGGCATGGGCTGTGGTGCTGCTCATCACTCATCAGTGAACAGTATGTGTAATGAGGACATTCACTGATTTGTACATGAGGACACCTCGGAAAGTGCTGAAGAACCATCTACAGAGGTTTATGAAGCTGTGGACGAGATGCACGAGCAGCTAAAGTGCAGATTCATGAGATGATGACCATTAAAAGGTAGAGTCAACAGCATCGATAAAGTGCACATTGGAAAAGAGGTGTATAGGTGTGGGTCTGTGCACGTGCGTGTGCACGTGTCTGTCTGGCTGTACGTGTGCATTCATGTCACTGGAAGCTCAAAAGAGAAAACTAACAAATTTGTGCCCTGTCCGAGTCTTGTGATGCTTAGAACAGTGGTTACTTCATAATTTCTAAATCAAAGAGATAAGATTATGTCCTTAATTCAGCACTCTGCTGGTTTCCAATGCTAATGTTGGTTTCTTTGTTTGTTTGTTTGTTTGTTTGTTTGTTTGTTTTTAGTTTTCCTTAGTGGTTCATTAAACACATGAGTACTACTAAATATTACTCTCATTATCCATATAATCGTTGTTGCTGATATTATTTCTTTTATTTACTGTATATTTACAATTTTCTCTGCTAGTATGTCTTCCCACTTTTCTGACATTGAGACCATTTATTTTCTTGAATAACTTTTCTCTTTGTGAGATGCTTGTTTAATGAAGTTTTAATATATTTTTTCCTAAATTATATTTTTATAATAAATCCAACCAGAAACACTCCTATTGCAACTTAGTACCCAGCATGTACATCAGACTAGCAGGAAAATTATGAAACAGAGGAACATGTGTGACGCACTAAATCTCCACAACGCACCGTGTCATCCTACTCACTGTTCACATTGTGTGACTCTTCTCACAAACTGTGCCTTATTTCATGAAAGCACTGTGACGGTTCACATTATTGTCTTTTACAGGGAATTGACCAGCATCAATCAAAGGCAGAGTTCTACATATATTTTCAAAATAGTGATGGGGGATGTGTGTGTGCTTGTGCAGAGAGAGACAGAGAGACAGAGAAAGATGTGACACCTGCGTCACCTGTCGGACTACAGCCCACATGAACTCATCTATTGTCCCCCTTCATCCTGAAAAAATAGAAAACGTACATTTTTGATCTTTGGATGTAAGTCAGGGCCATACAACTAATTATGCCAAAACAAACATGCACAGATACAACACACACACTCACAGCCTGGTTAATAAATTAAAGTTCAACAGGTATTACATTTCAGATATGCAGGATGAACACGTTCTAGAATCTGCTGTACGACGCTGCGCCCACAGTTAACAATACCATATTGTGCACTCAAAACATGTTAATAGAGAAATCTCATTTTGAGTTTATTTACAACAGTTAAGAAATAGTCCACCTGAAATTCATTATTCTCTCTTCTTCCATCTCCTGTTATATGTCAGCCCACAAGTTGTAGATTCTGGGTCTCTGGCCCCACTGGTTTAGTGGGAGTCTGGGTTCCTAAGTGAGTTTATGAATCAGACACCTCTTCTCACCACAGATTCCCTCCTGAACATGTTAGAATAGAAATGACTAAGCTGTAGATCTTTGTTATTATACCTTATTCCACTGAGATGCTTGGCTGTTTACTCCACTAGGCAGAGCAGCCTGCTAAGTTCTCCTGTGCAAACTGAGGTGGGAAATTAGAACTCTGTAGAGTTAGCTGAAGTTTGGAAAAAAACTGAACCATAGTTTCACATATACCTAGTTATTTTAGGTTTCTTCTCTGATAATTCCAAAATCAGTGTTGTATCTTAGTCTGCTTCACACGATTGTTTTGTCATTTCAGAGTATTTGTTTTCCTTTGTCTTTTACCAGGTCTTTTTAACATTTTGGGAAAACTCCAGTACAATACGTTAGTTAACAAAAACTGAAGAGTCAGGCTCAAATTTTCCATCAGCATCTCCTGACTTAAAATTCATTCAAAACACTTGCAGGGCTGATACTCCAACATATGTGACTGCCCTTGGGACCAAGAGGAAGCTCACATGGGGAGACAAAACAGCATCTATCCCAGGCCCTTGACTCTTATATAAAAAGAGAGTGGTCAGTGGTACAGATGGCAGTGCCCACAGTCACGGAACAGTTGTCGAGGGCTGCAACACACAGCCACCAAAGGGAAATGTGTTTTTAAAAGTTGTATATTAGGGATATTATTACTGCTTGTATATTAGCCATTAGGATGGATGTTTTTAAAATTGGGATCTCTGATGAGATTAAAATATTAAATAAAAGATCAACATTCATAATATATGGATGGAAATTTGTATACTTTAGGTGAACAGGAATCACCTTGGGAGGGGGAAATTTAAAAAAAGTCTTTTTCTCTTTCTCAACAGTGAGAATCAGTTTCTTGAGCACTGTACATGGTGCCATTTTTTGCAGAGTCTCTGTGGGTTCTAAGTGCTGAGTCTTCTATGACAGTGTGTATGGAGCAGAAGGCAGGCCTGAAAGTCATGGAACAGCAACAATGTAACAATATAATAACCCCTCAGGGGTGATGAGAACCACATCACATGATAGGGTACAGGGAAAGAAAGCAGGGTTTGGGCTGTGATCATAACTGTGGAAGCAAGACCCAGAGCCTGAGATTATGAGGCAGACTTGGGCTGGGTCAACGATAGCACAGGAGAAGGCAGGGATTGAATGAAGGCAGATCTGGTCTCTGAAAGCTGGGTCCACGTTTTGGAGTGTTTCAAACTCAGTAGTTTCTCTTCGATCCCATAATTATATGTCAAATATTTTAAAGGAGAAAACAGCATAAAGGCACTTAAAAAAATACGAACGTTCTCACCGCAGTTCCACAGCACTTATAAGGACAGAGCTCTCCCTCATGCAAATTTTCCTTCAAGCTCTACGGTAAATGAAGACACTTGGGCTGTGAAAACTCACAGGTCTCTCCTCAGACAGTGCTCAGGTCTCTGGGGAAGGCAGAGTTGAGACCTAATAGAAGATGAGATTGTGGAGTCTTCTCTTTGCCTGCTGACAGCTCCCC
>NW_007741485.1:16322-17294 GCF_000696425.1 Galeopterus variegatus | reverse complement strand
CACCTGCACAGTCTCTGGTGACTCCATGACCAGTAAATATTGGAGCTGGATCCGCCAGCCCACAGGGCAAAGCCTTGAGTGGATGGGATACATCTATTATAGTGGTAGCACATATTATAACCCGTCCCTCAAGAGCCGCACCTCCATCACCATAGACACATCAAAGAACCAGTTCTTCCTGCAGCTGAGCTCTGTGACCACCGAGGACACAGGCGTCTATTACTGTGCGAGAGACACAGTGAGGGAAAGTCACTGTGATCCCAGACACAAACCTCCCTACAGGATAAAGGAAGGGTCTGGGCTGAAGGGGGTGCTCAAGGCCCACCCAGCTCTTGTGCCCCATTGAGCAGGTGCAGAGTGGGGATGGGGGTTCCTCTTGGGATCTGAGGTTTCCTCTGCTCTGCTGACTGTCAGGTGTCCCTCAGGGTCATTTCCTGCTTTGTTGTTTGTGATTCAAATTTCTCATATTCTCAGTGCTGGCAACACAGAATTAAAGACATTTCCTCATTTGTAGATAAGATGTTTCCATCCACTGGGACCATTCTCTTTTCAGGTTTTAACATGACCTCTTCTCTTTCCTGATACAGAAATCATTGTAAGCATTTTTATCTTTAAATGATCAAGAATTTTTTCCCTAAATATTAGCCCTGTCCAGAAGCGTACTGTCCCTACATGGATCTTTTCCCTCAGTCAAGCACACGTGTCCCCAGCTGGTAATGATCATTCTCCAGGCCTTCTGGACATGGGTCCCTGCTCTTCCCAGAGTAGTTTAGCTTCCAGATCCTCATCCACACTTTGGGCACTGATGTTCAGGATTTGTCCCAGTCTCTGTCCATCCTCCAGTATCTTGGTTGGATAATCAGCTCCTAGAGGTCAAGACCAGAGAATTCTCTTATACTTTCATTTGGAGTACTCAGGGTGACAAGCACGGAGATAAAAACCCATCAGAGCACTGCTGGACTGAATTTCGTC
>NW_007741485.1:7717-14775 GCF_000696425.1 Galeopterus variegatus | reverse complement strand
CTATTGCTAAATGTAAGTACAAATTTGCTAAAAGGA
Organism: Galeopterus variegatus; assembly: GCF_000696425.1. NCBI lineage: Eukaryota > Metazoa > Chordata > Mammalia > Dermoptera > Cynocephalidae > Galeopterus > Galeopterus variegatus. The sequence goes on along the minus strand of NW_007741485.1, from coordinate 14,739 downwards.
ACAATGCTAAAATTTAAATTCTAATGGGGGTGTAATTATTTTATGTTCTAATGGAATGAACCTACTGAACATATGGAAAAAGAACAGTGGATATTGGAGCAGCATTATCATGCACATTTTGAAGTTATGCTTTCACTGTGGCCGTGTCATCTTGATCTAAATGTCAAAGTGTCATTGTGCACAGCACCATCCCTCACAAAACCAGTTACAATCTCTTATTCTTCTAAGATCTAATTTTCCAGGTTTAATAATTTTCCAGCATATATTTTTATTCTGATACCTGATTCTTAATGATTTATTTAAAACTGGACACAACCAACTAAAGGGGGTTCTATAGTTTCATTCCCATATGCTTAATATGTCCCAAACATATAATTTCTCATTAATGCCATCCATTCTCTTGCCATTAATATAATCTCCAGTAAATGATGTTTGCCAACTTACATCATATTTTTGATGTCCCCTAGGGGGATACCAACTTTTTCCTTTCCCCATTTTGTATCCCATATATAACTTCACGTGTTTAGGCTGCAGCTCATATTTGGTCATGAGCGGTACTTTTGGAACATATGTTGGTGTGGTCAATTTATCATAAGGGGGTAATTTTAAATTGTCCAATTTACTCAGATCCTCTGTGGGAATGTTTAGTTCAATGACCACATAATCATTTGTGTTATTTTTATAATCTTTTGGGAATTCAGAGAACTACCACGCTGACCAAAACATCAAAAGAGAGAAAGTAATACAGTACCACTATGCCAAGGCAGAGATCCTGATGGTTGGAGCAAGTGCTCATAGCTGCAGCCTTGCCAGCAGCTCTCCCTCCATCAGACTTGCCAACTCGGAGAGGGCAGCCTAAGCTGACTCCTTTAGGATCCTGCCATGGCATGGACCGTGCCAATGTTTAAGAAAAAAAAAAATGAGTTGAAATAATATTTCTATTTTACTCTTAAATAATTAATTACTAATTGTTTGTCCCTGCGTACAGGGCATTCTTCAATTTACTGAACTGTGAATTAGATGGGTCATTACAAACTTTATTTCCTGTTCCATAATGATTTTTGGACTAGGATTTAATGGAGACTTCTTAAATAGTGTCTAAGTTGAATGTGCTGTTTTAGTTTCTCCCCGTTATTACACAGAAGCCCTGTTTGGTTTGTTTGCTTTGTCTTTTTTTGTGACCGGTAAGAGGATCGCAACCCTTGGCTTGGTGTTGCCCACACTGCACTCAGCCAGTGAGCACACTGGCCATCCCTATATAGGATCCAAACCTGCGGCGGGAGCGCTGCTGCACTCCCAAGCGCTGCACTCTCCCAAGTGCGCCACAGGGCCAGCCCCACAGAAGTCCTGTTGATGTGGGTAAGGTATGGGGTAGGGAAAGCACTGCACAGTCCTGTGATGAGTTCTGTCCTTTACTGAGCCATGACTTGTGTGTGACCTTTCCAGGTGTTTCTCCCTGTGTCCTCCCTTACTGGAGACTGAAAGACTCTCTGGGGAGGGAGATGGAGTTGGCTGTTTCTCTTCTCTCAGACCTATGCTCAGTTTTGCTCTGATGAAACCCTGATGTATTAGAATCAGTTGAATTAGCTTCTCCTGTGGTCAGGCTTCTTTAAAGAACATCATACTCTGGTGCATTTCACAATGTCTTCTTTCCCCCATTCTGTTTGGAGCATGAGGATTCTTTTCTCATCTTTCCTTGGAAAACATGGAGGCCCTTGATGTAGAGTTTAAAAGTTTTGTGAAACCTAAGCCTGTCCCACTGGGGCCCCCCTAACTCTCAGACTTTCCTAATGTGAGTCTTCAGCAATTCTTCAGCCACAACTCTGGATTTCCTATTCCTGTCCTGGATCTCACAGAGTTTCTGGTCATGAGTTTCTGATCAGACAAGCTGTGACCCTCTGTGTCTTCCTGACCGCAACTTCAACTTTGGAGACAGCAGTTCACCCTGTGACATCACTTATTTTATGAATATAAGAAAAGAAAAGCTACTGATTTTACACCTGTTCAGTGATTTTCTTGTTGCGTGGATGGGAGTGATGACGTCCAAGCTTCTTACGTGCAAGACGTGAAACCAGAACTCCTCGTGTCACAGGTGAAGTTCAAGACTGTGTGTGTGTGTCCCCCTGCTTGCTGCTTGTTTCCTTCCACTTGTCACATCGAAGATGTTGAATAGGAGCTGTGCTGGCTGCCGTGCTCACCTTGTCATGATTTCCGAGGGACGCATTGATCCTTTTCCACTGTATGGTCTGAGAGAGGCTATTTCTCATTCATGTTGTTATTCATGTTCCGTTGATTGACAAGTCAAAATTGCATTTATTTATTGGGAACATGATGGTTTGATGAACGTACTTAACGTGGAATAGTAAGATCAAACTGATCAAAGGATCCATCACCTCACCTTACTGTTTTTGTGGTGAGACATTTGAAATTCACTCTGTTTGCTATTTTGAAATATGCAGTCAATTATTATTGGCTATAGTTGCCATGCTGTTCAATATCTATCAAATATTTTTTTCTTCTTCGGTGGAAGGAGGATATTAGGAAATGTTGGTCTCTTTCAATTTTAAATGATAGTTTAGCTGAATATAGAATCCTGCGTGGTGGTGTTTGCAGCTTCCAACACTAAAAATTTCAATCCACTCAATTTTTGTTTGCGTGGATCCTGGCGAGAAGTCTTCTGTAATCTTATCGTTGTTATTTTATGTAAGCATTTTAACCTAACCTCTTTAAGTATGTTCTGCAGTTTTAACGTGATAACATTTAATATCTTGGTCGTGTACGTGGATGTGTGTGTATAAGTATTTTTATGAGTTTTCATGTGTGTATATGTTTGTTTGTGTCTGTGTATTTCTTAGTGTGTGTACATGTCTGTATGTAAGTGTGTGTGTATACATGTGTATGTGTGATTTGTGCATGTGTGTGTGTTTGTGTGTGTCCATGCACTTCATCGTGGATATTATTCATTGTGTTTGGTGCTCTGTGGACTTCATTGTTCTACATATTTATGTTGCCAACAATTTCAAATACATATCATCCATTCATACTTCCACGTTTTTACCAATGCTTTAGAGTTTTCAGTGTACATATCTTTACCTAATTTGATTAAATTTATTCCCAAGACTTTAATTATTTTTTTCTTATGCTACTGTAAATGGGATTGTTTTACTGATTTAATTTTAGATAGTTTGTTCTTAGTGTATAGAAACACTACTGATTTTTGTGTGCTAATTTTATATCAAATATTACTAAAGGTGTTTTTTAGTTTTCAATTGTAGCAGGTGGAATTTAAAGGGTTTTTATATAAGATATCATGTTATCAGCAAACAGAAAGGATTTTTATTCTGTTTTCCTATGTGAATGTGATTTATTTGTTTTTATTACATCATTGCGCTTTCTAGAACATCCAGTTCTATTCTGAAGAGAATTGGTGAGAAAGGGTGTTATTGTCTTGTTCTGATCAGTTATAACAAACTTTTAACTTTCACTGCTAAGCATGTTGATAGTTGTGGGGTTGTTGTATATGATCTTGAATGCACTGAGTTATATTTTTCTATTAGTAATTTGTTGCAATTTTTGTTATTAAAATTGTGTTGAATTATGTTAATTTTTTTTTATGCTTCTGCTTGGATGATCATACATTTTTTCCTCTTCATTGTGCAACATATTTTGTCACATTTTTTACCTTGCTTATCTTAGACTGTCCTTGAATCCCAGAGATAACTCCTAGTTAATGATGGTTCAAAATATAGTATAAAGCTAAAGTAATCAAAACAGCATGGTAATGTCATACAAACAGACTTATAGACAAATAGAACAGAGAGCCTAGAAATAAAAACAAATGATGGAGTTTGGCTGTGTTGCACCCTCCAAAACTCATGTGGAAATTTGATCCCCATTGTGGCAGTGTTGGAAACTGATTGAGTCATAGGCATGGATCCCTCATGAATGGATTAATGCTCTCCCAGGGGGATGGGGGAATAATGAGTAAGTTCTTGCTCTATTAGTTTCTGCGAGAACTTGTTACTTAAAAAGACCCTGGCACCTTCTGTCTCTCTCTTGCTTCCTCTTGTCATTGTATCTACTTGTAGGCACCAGCTGCCTGCTGCTTTTCTCCCATGAGTAGATGCAGTCTGAGGCTCAGGCCATATGCAGCTGTCCCAAAATCATAAGCTAAAGAAATCTCTTTCCTTTACAAGTTACCCAGTCTCAGGTATTTCTGTCATAACTGTTAGGTTTGAATCCTGAAGGTTTTTGTCTCGAACCTGAGAAAAGAAAACCAGGAGTCAGGGAGTGAATTTAGGGTAGGCTTTAATGGGGGTGCTCCTGGGTGAGGTTCCATGGCTCTGCAAGGGAGTGAGGCTGGGGAAGTCACACCCAGGTTGAATACAAGCGAGTATTTATAGTAGTGGGCTCTTGGTGTGTTATTTGCCCATATAATGTAAGGAACTGAGCAGGGTTCAGTTTCCAGTTCCTGTCTTCTGGGGAGGGAGGGAAAAGGAGTTAAGGGGTGTGAAGTTTAACAAGATGGAGGGGCAGGTGGAGTTAACAAGATGGAGGCTCTGTCGCTAATTTGTTACCACTTTCAGGTCCTCCCGATCCTGCCAGCCCAAAATTTTGTCCTTTTTTTATTGTTATAGGGTGATGAGTCAGATCTGGCTAATTCCTGCTGAATAAGGGGCATCTTAGGGATTGTCAGAAGTGGGCATGTCGGAGTAGGATGGAGCAGAAGCTGGTTGATGGATACCCTAGACACTTCTGGAATTCATTCCTGAATGAAGCGAAGGAAACAAGGGGCTGCTGTTAACAATATCCTGAAAATAAGGAGTGGGCTTAATAGGGGGAGGAGCCATGTGATTAATGGGTTTTGCCACCACTGATGTGAGGTAGGGTCTCCCTGTAGAGATTGGTTTTGACTACGCCTGTTTCACTGATGTAGTGACAGCATTCTTTGTTCAGGAACATGCAGGTGCTGCCTCTATCTGCAGTGGGGGGGGGGGCAAGGTGAAAAGTGGGTATAGAGAAATTAACTAAAGCCTGGCAGTTACAAAGGAATTTTATAAATTCAACTTACACAAATCACTATTACGACTTACTCAGACATTCTGTGACGTGCTTAAACTTTCTTTCTTTGTCCCCATACTTCTTTCCATTCTGGAGCAATCCAGCCATTCTATTCTAAGACAAAATTCACTGCACAAGATGCTTTCGCACACAAAAGCATTATTTCTTTTTAACCTTCCTAACCACAACTCTGTCTTCATAGCTTTCCCATATCTCCTCTTTTCCTACAATCTTCTTTCCGTTTTAGCAACAATACCAAATTCACCTTATTTGCCTGAGAATTACATACAGAATGATCAGTTTTTGGCTGCATTCACAACTTTGGCCTTAAAACCTTCTAGCAGAGATAAATGCAACCCTGTTTGACCAGTAAACCAAGGGGGGAAATGTATGCTGATAGTTCTGATAACATTTCTCGTAGCAGTTTGATTTTCAAAAAGCCTTTTTACGATTTTTCAGTAAGCTTCTGCTTTAACATTTGCAGAACTCTACACAGACAGACACACTTTGTCCAGGTTTCTGTTAACTAAAATCTCCGTCTGTATCCTGGACCAGTAGCGGAGGGACTAAGAGACAGAGTCAGGAGAATGGTTACGTGAGAGCCAAAGCCGGGTAGGCCCCATGGGCTGTGCCTCCATAGATGTTGGGAGGGGGCCTCAGGGGGGGCATTTTTAAGTTTGGAAAGATGTACCCAGGAACAGTGTCCCAGGAGTTTTGTGGCTGTGGGGGTGGTTAGAACCACAGTTTGGGGACCAGTCCATCTGGGCTGTAGGGTTTTTGGATGTGGTTCTTTCAGTAAGATGCTGTCCCCTGGAGTTAAAGCCTGGGGAGTATCTATGGTGGGATCCCCAGGGGTGGGAGTAACTGAGTCAGCGTGGGCTCAGAAAAGGGCACTTAAAAGGGTTAGGTAGGGTGAGTAGGATAAAAGGGGAGGGGGTGAGGCTGGAAAGTTTTGGGTCAGCAGGAAGGGTCATCCATAGAGGAGTTCGAAAGGACTGATGCCTGATAGTCCCCTAGGGGAGGTCCTAAGCCTTGTAAGTGCCAACAGGAGGAGGGTTGGCCAAGATAAGTGGTTCTCAAGAGAAAGTTTAGTAAGATGTTCCTTTAGGGAGGACATGGGCTTGCTCAACCTTACCCAAGATTGGGGATGGTAAGGGATGTGGAGTTTCCAGGTGATGTTCAGACTTTCAGAGACCTGCTGGGTGACACTGGAGGTGAAGGCTTGGCTGTTGTCAGATTGTAGGGTCCATGGGAGGCCAAATCTTGGGCTGTTATGTTCAATGAGTACAGTGGCTATCACGTCCGCTGTTTAGTGAGATGTGCGGTATGCCTCAATCCATCCTGTAAAGGTGTCCACCAAAGTTATTAAGTAACAATAGGTTTGAGGATGTGGCATGTGGGTGAAATCAAGCGGCCAGTCCTCCCCCAGTTGATGGCCCCAGAGTTGATGGTTAGGCCCCACTCTGTGAATTCCCCCTTGAGAGTTAACAGCAGAACAGGTAATGCAAGACTGATGAACATCCTCGATGAGCTTTCGGAGGTATGGGTTTTGGAAAAGGGGTTCTAGGAACCGATATAAAATTTTGGGGCCAATGTGGAGGGATTGGTGGATGTCTGTAATGATGCTGTGGGCTAGGTGGCCTGGGAGGGTGACTTTATCTTTGATAAGATCCAACCCTTGTCTCCAATAATTCCCCTCCACCGCTTGAGGGTCTGAATTTCTTCTTCGGTATATGAGGTGTAATAGGGTGTGTTGAGGAAAAGGAAAGGAGTTGGGGCGGAGCCTAGAGCCATAGCCCCGGCTGTGGAATCAGCTTTGTTGTTGGCCTTAGATATAGGGTCTTTAGAGGACTGGTAGCCATGGCAGTGAACGATAGCCACCGTGGTTGGGAAGCAAAGGGCCTCGAATAGCTTTGAGATGAGAGACCCATTGATTCTTGGGGTCCCTTTAGTAGTGAGAA
>NW_007741485.1:2592-7093 GCF_000696425.1 Galeopterus variegatus | reverse complement strand
GCCTCGAATAGCTTTGAGATGAGAGACCCATTGATTCTTGGGGTCCCTTTAGTAGTGAGAATTCCTCATTCTTGCCAGAGAACAGAATGAGTATGGGTGATGAGACAAGTATATCTGGAATCTGTGTATATAGTGACCCGTTGTCCCTTGGACAGGTGGAGGGCCTGAGTGAGGGCTATTAGCTCTGCCTTTTGAGAGGTTGTTCTGAAGGGAAGGGGTACAACCTCTAAGGTGGCATCTAGAGTAACAACAGCATAGGCTGCATACCTTTGGCCATCCAGTGCAAGGAAAGAACAACTATTTACAAAAAGCACATGGTCAGGATTAGATAGGGGCTTGTAAGAGAGCCCTGGGTGTGAGGAAATAAAGTCCCCTAAAACTTGAGGATAGAAATGTAAAGGGTAGGAAGTAGTGGAGGGTGTAGGCAGAAGGGGCATGGGGTTAAAGCGGAGGGAGGTGCATAAGGAAATCTGGGAGGTTTTGACAAAAAAGAGGTGGTATATTTGGATTCTGGAAGGGGTCGAATGGGCGAGGGAATTGTGGCTGAGCAGGTCCCCCAAGAAATGGGAGGAAAAGACTGAGGGGTTGGCCCAAAGTAAGCTTGAGAGCATCCTTGGTCGGGGAGGCAGCAGCTGCTAATGCCCTGAGACATGGCTGCCATACTTGGACCGTGGCATCTAGCTGTTTTGACAGGTAAGCCACTACCCGATAGGCGAGTCATGCAGGCTGGGCCAAGAGCCCCGTAGCCCAGCCAGAACGCTCATCGGTAAATAGATGAAAGGGCTTTGAAGGATCTGGGAGAGCCAGAGTGGGTCCTGCAGTGAGCCAGTCCTATAGCCTAGAGAAAAGGTGTTTAACAGCGCTGGGGTCAGTTAATGGTCCCTGCAGGGTGTCCTTAGCTGTCTCGTATAAGGGTCATGCTTGGAGGGTGAAGTTCGGGATACACTGTTGGAAGAAACCCACAAGGCGCAGAAAGGAAAGGATGTCGTCAGCACTCTGGGGAGTTTGGAGATCCCAGAGGAGGCAGATAAGGTCCCGTGGAAGGGACTTGGAAGTGGGGGTTAGGGATATGCCTAGGTAAGGAACTGTGGGGGCTCTCGTGGACATTTTTACGGGGAGTATGGGGGTGTTGCATGGGGAGCTCATGCGTATAAGGAGTCCCTGCTGGTGGAGCCAATCTACAATTGATTTGAGTCCTCTTCGGTGGTTTACTGAAATGAGGAATTGAGGAAGGGAGGAAAGGTGGTTTGATCTTTTAATTGTATATTTGCTGGGGAATGGTGAGAAGCTGCTATTGGCTTAGAGGTATCCCAAACCTAGGACTCCACTGAAAATGGGAAGTGGGGCGGTTGGTAAAGGTCGGGTGAAACTAGGGCCAAAATAATGTGTGTGGAAACAGTGGGTGAGGGGGAAAGATGAAAGGGGGCCTGGAGCTTTTGAAGGATATCCCACCTGAGGAGGGGTACAAGGCAGGAGCGGATTATTAGGAAAGAATGAGAGAAGGGAAACCCACCCAGGCTACAGGAAAGGGGTGCAGTGTTTCATGGATTAGGTGAGGTGCCACCAATTCCCATGAATGTCACTGGGGAGGGGAAGCTGGTGCCCTCAGAGACTTTGGATTTTTTATTTTATTTTATTTTTTTTTTTTTAAAAGTTGTTTGAGTTACTTATATATTCTGGATATTAATCCCTTGTTGGATGTATAGTTTGCAAATATTATGCTTCAATTTAACAAAAAAAGTGTCTATGGCATAAGTGTACCTGTCTTCAATAGGGCCTTGACCCTAGTGACCAGAAAATACAAAATGTCTATGTCTAATGGGAAGAGAATGATCTGTCTATGGAAAAATAGGGCTCTAGATATCCCCATTCTCTAGCAAATTACCCCTGGTCCTTTCTGCACTAACTGATTCAACTTTCATGTGTTAACTCAACCTCACTCAATGCTTGATGAGATGACTTTCTATGTATTTCCCCCAAAAAACCTCTGTACTTTCCTGGGATGATTTTCCCAATGATTCCACTTCACTTTGAACTTTCCTTCACAGAAAACTTTTGGAACCTGATTCTACTTTTGGCTTTTTTACTATTTGTGTCTTAGTCAGGAAAGTTGCTCATTTCCCTTGATGAATCTTTATTAGCACGGTGGAAATAACTTGTTTCAGAAACAATGAAGTAATCATTCCCAGAGGACATGATAGTGCAACTAAAGAGCAGACCTTGTATCTGTGGTTGGCAAGAGACCGAAAGAGACATCACTGGTGACGATCAGTGGTACAGCACTTCAGAATGAAGTTGTAGAAGGGGCAAGCTCCACAGAGTAGTAATCCAGAGGAGAAAGGGAATATGCTAGAAACCATTTATGTGCCCACAGAGCTCTGAGAGTTTAAGACTAAATCCTCAAACAGCTTACAATTGCGGATACCAAAAGAATAGGTTAGGTGTGGGATATATGAATTTCTTTGAGAGTTCTGCATATATGTGTGGGAAGGTCAATGGAAGGTGGGCGTAAAACTAGAAATATAAATTACTCACCTTACAAAACATCCAGAAATACATTTAACAATTTCTAGGCAAGACCTTTTAAAATGAAGCCATGAAAAAATTCATAAAACCTGAATGAATACAGAGACGCCAGCATTTATCTTTCAGCGTCTTTTGGATTTTTGCCATCCTAATTGGGGTGAGATGGTATCTCAGTGTGGTTTTGATTTGCATTTCCCGGATGCTGAGTGATGTTGAGCATTTTTTCATATGACTGTTGGCCATTTGCATATCTGAGAGACTTTGGATTTTTAAGTTGGTGCTGGAGCAAGCTAAGATTTTTGGGACTGTTAGGATAGGAAGTATATAATTTGCGTGTGAGCATGACATGAGTTTTGGGAGGCCTGGGGTGGAATGACGGAGTTTGGATGTGTTGTCCCCTCCAAAACTCATGTGGAAATTTGATGTCCAATATGGCAGTGTGGGAAACTAATTAATTCATAGAAGTTAGGGTTAGGGTTAGGGTGGATTAATGCTCTTCCTGGGGGTGGGGGGATTATTGAGTGAGTTCTCGCTCTATTAGTTCCCATGACAGCTCATTGCTTAAAAAGACCCTGGCAACTTCTCTCTCTCCCTCTTGCTTCCTCTCTCTTGCTTCCTCTCACCATGTGATCGGCTTGTACCAAGTGGCTGCCTGCTGTTTTTCCACCATAAGTAGAAGCAGCCTGAGGCCCATGCCAGATGCAGCTGTCCTAGGAAGGCAGAACAGAGTAGGTAGGCCCCGTCACAACAGGAAGGAAATGGACTTACCTGCTACCTGGATCATGACCCTGGACTCGGTATGGGTGAGAGGGGTTTTCTGGGACCCTTCAGTCTTCATCCAGGCCAAGGAGCTGGAAGGCAGGACTTACCAGCTAGGAGTTTCCTCTGCATGGAGCCGCCGGGGCCCCACCAATGCTGGGGCAGGCAGATCTCCAGTGGCCCATCCTCCAACACTGAGGGCAACGTGTGTTGGTACCCTGGGATTTGGACATTGGCGGGCCCAGTGTCCATCAGTGCCACACTTGCAGCAGGCCCCCAGAGGGGATGGTGCACTGGGTTACCCCTTTCCATTGGGACCCAGAGCCAGCCGGCCACAGTGCTGCTACCAAGGCTTNTGGACCTGGGCTTGTCTTTTAAGTTCAGCCATTTCCTCCTGGGCATTAAAACTCTAAGTGCTATTCTCACCAGGTTGGGAATGGGAGTTTGAGGGCCTTATTAGCAAAGGACGGCAGAGGACACCCCACCCAGTGAATTGAGTTAGCCAATTAAAAATGTTATCTACCAAAAAAGGAGGGCAGAGGTGCAGGAGATTGGGTAAGGGGAATAGGGGTAAAGACTTGAGAAGCCTCAGGTGACTGAGGTGGGACCGATTAGGAGGATTCCAGGAATCCAGGTGATAAAAGGCAGCAGGGAGTTCTGGGGGCCAAAGACGGGAACTCCGGGTGCTCAGCTAGGAGAATGTTAAAGGCTCAGAACAAAAGCAAACTACAAAGCAGGCGACGGGAGCTCCCGGAGCTCAAGAGGTAAAAACAAAGTAACAGCTATAATTGACCAAAATGGCAGGTCCCGCCAGACATTGAAAAGAAGGGGAGCTCCAGGAATGCAGAGGGGGCGGGAAGAGGGAGGTGAAACAGAGGAGGACAGCTCCAGGAGNACAGCTCCAGGAGCTCAAGGGCAGTGGCCAGGACCCAGGAAGCCTCCGGTGACCGGGGCAGTGTCAAAGACCAGGGCAGGACCAGGTAGGAAGAGAAATGTATGAACTTTGTGGAAGGAGAAAGTGAAGAGTGAGCAGGGGGAGATCCAGGATCTCCAGAGAAAAGGACAAAATGAGCACCATTGAGTGAAGGTAAAACAGGCAATGGGAAAACAATGTAAGATAAAACTGGGAACATGAGGAGGGATGAGAGCACTAATCCCAAAAGCCTGTACATAGGGACTTCGGACCATCTGCCTTGGTGCCTGCAAAAGTTGTCCA
>NW_007741485.1:0-360 GCF_000696425.1 Galeopterus variegatus | reverse complement strand
TTTGGACTGGGTAGTTCCCATGGTTCCTGCCAGGTAAGCCAGGGATTACAACAGGTGTCCCCGTTTAGTATCCCAGGCTGTGGATGGAGGGAAGGTGGCTGTCCTGAGTATGAGGACGTCTCCCGGTCCTCAGGCACTACTGAGCAGGAGTCACCTGGTGACTCTGTAGTGTAGTCCTGACATGGCCACACATTTTCAGGCAGGACCAAACAGATTGGGGCACAGAATCTTGGGAACTTACCCGGTGTCTCGAGGTGTGGGACTCAGATGAGGTCCTGGTAACGAGAGGACAGAAGCCTCCCACCGGAGCAGGGCCTCAACCTCCCTGGGTTTCGGCACCAGATGTTAGGTTTGAATCTT
>NW_007741484.1:58738-58942 GCF_000696425.1 Galeopterus variegatus | reverse complement strand
GTTACTATATTGGAAGGAGAAACATTTTAACAGCCTTATTGATTTGTAGATCAGGTTAAGACGCCTAATATCTCAGTATTACCATGAAAATGGTTCTAATGTCACAGACTCTGAGAGAGAACTGTTGTTTCAAAGCTGTGTCTGTTTGCTCCAGAGTATGAAAGGGCATAATAAAGGAGAAAACCTGGAAAGTGCAAGGTGGAG
>NW_007741484.1:52461-53176 GCF_000696425.1 Galeopterus variegatus | reverse complement strand
ATACATACACAATGGAATTACCATTCAGCCATAAAAAAGAATGAAATACTGCCATTTGCAGCAACATGGATAAGCTTGGAGAATATTATGTTAAATGAAATAAGCCAGGCACAGAAAGAGAAATCCTGCATGTACTCGCTCATAAGTGGGAGCTAAAAAATAAATAAGAAACAAACAAACAAACAATCACAGTAGCAAGGTGAACTTTCTGAAGGAGAGAANACTACTGGGTATATACCCAAAGGAATGAAAATCATCATGTTGAAGGGATACCTGCACTCCTATGTTTACTGCAGCTGTACTTACTATAGCTAAGAGATGGAATCAACCTAAATGTCCATGGAAGTACTGGATAAGGAAAATATAGGATACATACACAATGGAATTACCATTCAGCCATAAAAAAGAATGAAATACTGCCATTTGCAGNAGGGAGGGGGGATGGTGAGAAATTGGTTAATGGTCACAAAATAGCTAGTTAGGAAAAATAAATTCCACTGATGTATAGTCGAGCTAAGCATCTATATTAATTTACTGCATATTATCAAATGGCTAGAAGACAGGAGATCAAATGTCCTCAACAGAAAGAAATGATTGTTTTGTAATGAAGAATATGCTAATTATCCTGATTTGATCATCACACAGTGGCACAGGTACTGACATTCAACTCTGTACCCCCAAAATGTATAATCAATTACGTTTTGATTAAAAAAAA
>NW_007741484.1:49948-50344 GCF_000696425.1 Galeopterus variegatus | reverse complement strand
CAGCTATAAAAGAAATTAACGTAATAACTGAAAAACCTGCACATGAACTGTTGATTATAAGGTTATGTATGTTGCTTTTCTTGATTTTTGATAATGATACCACGGATATGTAAAAGAATGTCTTCACTCTTATGTACTCAGGTGTAAAGACCCATGACACCTGCAGCTTACTCACAAAGGGTTCAGAAAACATGGCAAAGTATAAATACACACACATATAATTACACAATAGAGAGAGAGAAAGCACATGCCATGAAAATGAAAGCGGTACAACATCTCAATAGCTGGTGGGTCTGGGTGGAGCACACGAAAGCTGTCTTCATTGTTAATGCAGTTGTTCTGGAAGTCTGATACTAAAAATGGTAGTAGTCTTTAACATGATGGATTTTCTTTCAT
>NW_007741484.1:47514-47825 GCF_000696425.1 Galeopterus variegatus | reverse complement strand
GAAGATTTTATAAATCTTAGTAGGATATAAGTGAGTAAAACGAAAAACAGCTTTAATGCCTTAATTATATTTCCTATTGTCCCAATTATATTGAGATGAATTGGGGAGGTTGCAAAAACATCAGTCAAAAGTATCTTGAACATAGTGGACTCAAATTTCAGAAGTTGGAAAAATACAATCAGTCCTACCATATGAGGATACTTCAAAAAGTTCATGGAAAATTAGAATTAAATGTTAATACAAATCTTTCCTCAAACTTTTTGAAGACTCCTAGTAGTTATAGCATTGCAATATGAATTACAGTATCCATC
>NW_007741484.1:44208-44418 GCF_000696425.1 Galeopterus variegatus | reverse complement strand
TATAACTTACTCATTGAAAGATATCGTAATTTATGGGCACAATAAAAATCTGAATCATTCAGGTAATTAATTTTCAAAAATGGAGCCCTTTTGTCCTTAACTAAAGGTATATGTTTTTTCAAGATCTTATTCTATATTAAACAGTGCTTTGCACAAAGTGATTTCTGAAGAATGAGTCCCTTGACTCCACATGATCATTGCTCCATGTTA
>NW_007741484.1:41699-42164 GCF_000696425.1 Galeopterus variegatus | reverse complement strand
GTGTTATCAAATTCAAATGTTAAACTAGTAGTTAGAAATAGGGAGCCGAAGCCAATGAAGAATAATGATGCGGGAGACCAGACCTGTGTTCTTGGACCTACAAGAAGGCAGCAGGAGCCAGGGACACCACCAAAGACATCCACAACAGTGAAGACATGTTTTAAAATGCAGATTTGTAGGCTGACACAGTTCCTGGAAGTCCCTTTTGGCAAGTTTTTTTGTTTTGTTTTTTAAATGAAATTATTTTAGGCATATGTAAACCTTAGAAAGCAGTAAAACACACAATGGTACGCTTATCACCCAGCATAAAAAAATATAACATCATGAGTGCAATCAAGCAAGTGTGCCCACGGCCTCACACTGTTTCCTTTATTTACCCTCCGTATGTCTTCCACATTATCTCGTCTAACCTCATGGGACTACAGTGGACGCACACATGCACAAACTCTAACAAGAACAGTCTAG
>NW_007741484.1:39176-39731 GCF_000696425.1 Galeopterus variegatus | reverse complement strand
CTTGTCCTGGACTATTAATGCTTTGTCAAAGTACATATTAAAATACTAGCCACTACCCTGGTTTAAAGTTGACACTAAAGAAATATCTGCTAGAAAGATATTAGACAGGAGGTGTTATTCTAATTATAAGTGAGACTAGAAAAAATAATAAAAGATATTAGACAGGAGGTGTTATTCTAAGTGAGATTAGAAAAAATAATAGAAAAAATAGTAAATAATAGCTGTGCACCAATCCCCTTCATACCTATTAAATCAATTGAATTTATCTTCATCTTTAACAAATAAAAAAGAAAACAGCTCTTCCATGGTGGTAATATTGTTACATTCTTTGTTACCTAAGAAGATACATTCTTTATTACCTAAGAAGATGCACCTGTTAGAAAGAACAACTTAGCATCAACTATACTATCCAGGTACTTGAAGCTACAAGGAGGACTCAGCTACTGTAATTTTTTTTTTCCAGCTACTGTAATTAATGTCAAGAATTCTGTGTTTGTGCTCCTTTCATTTTTTTTCTAGTCTCACTTTAACTGTCCTGACTTATACTGTTTTAAT
>NW_007741484.1:36501-37200 GCF_000696425.1 Galeopterus variegatus | reverse complement strand
ATGGCTCTACAACACACCAACTGCATTTTTGGACTATATTGTGGGAAACTGTCTATCTGCAACACCATGAGATGCTCCAGAACTGGAGTATATACCTCAGGAACCTACCAGAAATGGAGGCAAACCAAACATTAGAGGATGGTATAAATAAATACAGGAATAACATAAATATTCAAAGTAATTACAATTGAATTCTACACATATTGGTTAAATGAAAAACCTGGCTTNGTTCTCCAAGAGGCATCAAAGAAACAAAAAAATTTGGCAACGAGATTTTCTTTACCTATATAAAAGAACATGTTAAGTATTCATAATTTATCATTATAAAAATAGGAATGAATTGCAAACTTGCCCACAGTACTAATGCAATTGCAAAGAACTGGTCCTTTTTCTGCTAAGGCTAGGAAAACTTTCACGATGGCTCTACAACACANAAAAAAAAAAATCAGAGTAGAACTGTCTGAATGATGCAATTGGATCCCAAGCAGCAATTAATATTTTGGAAAGATGGAGAAAATAACAATATTTCTTCCTGCTCTGGGTAGTAAACAATCAAGTTTCATGACAATAATTCTATTGACACAACATATTAATTAAAGGTGCAACTGGATCCCAAGCAGCAATTACTAATCTTTCGGAAAGATGAAGAGAATAACAAATATTTCTTCCTGCTCTGGATAATGAACAATCAAGTTTCAT
>NW_007741484.1:34033-34503 GCF_000696425.1 Galeopterus variegatus | reverse complement strand
ATCTCCATAGCAGCCAGCTGCCAAAAAATAAAAAGAAAAGAGACAGAGTAGACATTGATGGGCCAGTTTGTAGAAAGGAGGAAGGAAGTTATTTTCTCTGTAAAGTAGAAATCACAGAAATCCACAAAGAGGGAAATAACTAGTGTTATTCATAATATTTTAAAATATGTATCTTTTTGTCATGTGAACTTCTAAAACTTTGAAAGAAATCACCTATAATTTTGCTTAACAAATAAAAAACAAGGGACAGCGTGACATAGTGGAAAAAAACATAGTGTTTCTAGTCCTCAGACTTGGATTTACATCTTGGTTCTGTCCATTCTCTGTGTCCTTTGGTAAATTACCTAATTTCTCTGAGTCTCAGTTTCCTCATCTGTATAAGAGAATAATACTCGGCTTGTGGGAGAGTTATAAAGATTAGAGATAATGCAGATAAAGAATACTAGTATACAAAAGACAATGATAAAAAC
>NW_007741484.1:31357-32195 GCF_000696425.1 Galeopterus variegatus | reverse complement strand
AATTATCCTACAGTAGAGCATAGATTAAAACATTATGGTTCATAAATATAATGACATCATGTTGCCGCTGAAAATTAATCATGTAGATTTCAATGAAATGTCAGGAAAATACAAAGGGACTTCAAAGTCTGTGGAAAAGTGGAATTAAAAGATAATAATAAAAATCTATGCTTTATTTTTCAACATAAGCTCCATCAAGTTCAAGACACTTTCGTAAGTTATGATACCCACCATACTCCATTCCTAAAGAACTGAGAGTCCTAGGAATTTAACCATGTCAGTACACTATTTCATACATTATTGAATGAAGAAAAACAGATGCTCTTTAAAGATTTTTAAGATCTTTAATTAATAAAAAGGAAACAAAAAGAAGTCAAAAGGAGCCAAACCAGGACTTTAAGGTCGATGCCTAATGATTTCCCATAGAAACTCTCGCAAAATTGCCCTTGCTGTGATGACAGGAATGAGCAGAAGCATTGCTGTGGTGGACTCCCTGGCGAAGCTTTCCCCAGTGTTTTTCTGCTAAAGCTCTGGCTAACTTTCTCAAAACACTCAGAATAAACAGATGTTACTGTTCTTTGGCCCTCCAGAAACTCAATAAGCAAAATGCCTAAGCATCCCAAAACCTGTTGCCATGACCTGTGCTCTTGACCATCCACTTGGGCTTTGACTAGACCACTTCCACCTCTTGGAAGCCATGGCTTTGATTGTGCTTTGTCTTCAGGATCATGCCTGTAAGGACATGTTTCATCTCCTGTTACAATTCTTTGAAGAAATGCTTCAGGATCTTGATCTTGCTTGTTTAAGATTTCCATTGAAAGCTCTACTCGTCTGCAGT
>NW_007741484.1:28597-29518 GCF_000696425.1 Galeopterus variegatus | reverse complement strand
AGTGGCTAAAATTAAAAAGACTGCCAATACTAAGTGTTGAGAGGATGTGGGGTACTTGGAACTCTTGTGCACTGTTGGTGGGAATGCAAAACAGGAACAACCAATTTGGAAAAGAGTTTGGTAGCTTCTTATAGTTTAACATGTACCTATGATATGACCCAGCGATTCCACTTCTAGGTTTTTACTCAAGGGAAATGAAAATATTATGTCCACGAAAACACTTGGGCACAAATGTTCTTAGCTGTTTTATTTATAACAGCCCCAAACTGGAAAACAACCAAATGTCCGTAAACAAACCATGGTATGTTTATACAAAAGAATACTATACAGCAATAAAAATAAATTAAATGCTTATACATGCTTAAACATGGAAAACTCTCAAGAACATTAGAAGAGCAAAACAAGTTGGCCGTGAAAAAACACATACTATAAGATTTACAGAAAAGGTAAAAGTAATCTCTAGTGATAGAAAGCACTGGCTGCCTGGAGTTGGGGTGGGGATAAAATGCAAAGAGGCTTTGGGAACTTCCTAAGGTGGTGGTTACACAAGTGTATGTATTTGTCAATTCAAACTGTAAACTTAAGATACATAGATGTTATATAAAAATTATACCTCAATGAAGTTCATTTTAAAAATAATGCATATATAGTTACCACATTCTGAATTTCTCAGCAGCCAGAACAAAGAGAAAATTCTAAGTGTCCCAATATCCATATGAGAAAAATAAACTAAACATTCAGGAAAGCAAAGTTTTTCCTAGTAATAACACATGTAAGTAATTTCTGACATGGGCCTTCTTAAAAGCAGCACTATAAACAACAAAAACCTTTAAATATTTCAGGAAGTTCCATATGACTGTGTAACAATACCATGGAAGTTATTGGCATAATGAAAAGGGAACCTTGGTTTAAAAAAAAAAA
>NW_007741484.1:26253-26625 GCF_000696425.1 Galeopterus variegatus | reverse complement strand
GCCAAATTAAGTTGAACAGAAGTTTTTATGAGGAGGACCAGAAAGAAGAGGCAAACTTCATGCCAAGAACAGCTTGAGAGAGACAACCCTGACCGGAAGGCTGAGAACAGCAGGGAACACTAAGAAGCTGAGAGAGACAGAACAGGAGAGGGAGGGAGCCACGGGCAAGCTGCGTCCCATAGGTCTGCCTGGCAGCCGGGCCACACCTGTTTTAAGGAGGCCAGTGCTTCTCTCTCCTCTCCCTCCTGCACACAAAGCCCATGAACTTCCAGCCAATACTTCCTGTGCCATAGTTCACACAGGTTTTCGTGGACTAGCCTATTAATTAAACTACTATTTATCTATTTATAACATTGCTCCAAATAAATACCC
>NW_007741484.1:23899-24109 GCF_000696425.1 Galeopterus variegatus | reverse complement strand
GTTACAAATGCTAACAACAGTGTCACCTGACATACTTTACCAATGACTTTACAACTAACTGTTTTATTTCAGACAGCCAGACATCTGTATTAACCCTAACAGTCTCCTGTGGATTCAGGAGCAATATCTTACATCAACCCATCCAGCTAGAGAGGTGCAAGTAATGACTGCTGCAGTTACTGCTGCGGGAAAATAGAAAGAAAATCTGCA
>NW_007741484.1:23342-23566 GCF_000696425.1 Galeopterus variegatus | reverse complement strand
GACATACAACCTAACTTTAAAATAAGCAAAATATTTGAACAAATACTTCATAAAACAAGATATAAGAATGGCTAATAACCACAGGAAAAAAAGGATCACCATCAACAGTTACCACAGAAATTCATAGTAAAACCACAGTAGGATAAAATTACATGCACATTAAAGTGGCTAAAATTAAAAAGACTGCCAATACTAAGTGTTGAGAGGATGTGGGGTACTTGGAA
>NW_007741484.1:17369-17898 GCF_000696425.1 Galeopterus variegatus | reverse complement strand
AGTACTGATGTAAGGATAAAGATAAATAGAACAAACTAGAGAGTCCAGAAATGAACCCACAAATACATGGTTGATTCTTGACAAGTGGGGAAAGAAGAGTCTTTTCAACAAATGGTGCTAGAAACAACAAATGAATGGGAAATCAACTTCGACTCTAACTTTATACCACAGACAAAAAATAATTTGAGACGGATTACAGAAGTTAAGTGTAAAAAACTTCCTGAAAAAAATATGGGAAAAATCTTTGCAACCACGAGACAGGTAAAGATTTCTCAGGACATGGAAAGGAGGAACCAGTATAAAAATTGGAAAATTGGACTTCATCAAAATTTAAAACTTCTGCTCTTTGAAAGATGCTGTTAAGAAAATGAAAAGGCAATCCATAGAATTAAAACCTATTTGTATTATTTTTAGAAAAGAACATGTATCCAAAATATGTAGAAAACTCTTAAAACTCATTAATAAAAAGACATACAACCTAACTTTAAAATAAGCAAAATATTTGAACAAATACTTCATAAAACAAGAT
>NW_007741484.1:15138-15437 GCF_000696425.1 Galeopterus variegatus | reverse complement strand
AACCTTGCCCAGAGGGAGGTCTGAACTTTGGTGTTGGCTGTCTTGGAATGCCATGATGGTAGGAGTGTCCTTCTTGCATGGGAGCCTCAGGTCCCACTGGATGATCTAGCCACACCCAAAAGTAACAGTGTGACTTGGGGTAGGGGCTTTGGGTCACATGGTACTTTCGACCTGTTGACTGAGATCAACCCCATGGTCAGTCAATCAATCTATACCTATGTGACAGACCCCAATAAACCCTCTGAATGCTGAGATTCAGTTGAGTAATCTGGCTAAGGCTCCCTGCCCGCTGTGCTGAC
>NW_007741484.1:11749-12131 GCF_000696425.1 Galeopterus variegatus | reverse complement strand
CTTTCTTCCTCACTTCTCATTCCCTCTTTCTGAAGAGGGAGGGAAAGAGAAAGAGAGAGAGGGGTTGCCAAAATGATAAGTGATTTTTTTCTTGGTGGTGGAATTTCAGAAGATTTTAATGGCCTTCTTTGTACTCTTCTGTATTTTTGGGCGGGGGCGGGTATATGCAACTAACTGTAATGTTTTTCTTAAGAACTTTATAAAGTATTGAGTGAAAAAAGGAAATTTTCTTTCCCATAGGTGTAATGTTTGAATTAAAAAATGTACATATGCGTACTATAGCCAAATTAATAACAGAAAAGAAAGAAGTTGGAGGACAGTCACTACCTAATTTCAAGATTTAATGTAAAGTTAGAGTAATCAAGACAGTGAAGTACTGATG
>NW_007741484.1:5991-6341 GCF_000696425.1 Galeopterus variegatus | reverse complement strand
TTGTAAATCATCAATGATTTCACCATTTTGTAAATTTGATGTTTGTTCTTGCTTCAATTTCTCTCTTTTCAAACTGATGTCTTACCCTTCTTAGTGCCTCACACTAGATCCCATTCAGACACGTATAACAAGTTAAAACAAGTTTATTTTAGTGCAAAAATTTTTGGGATCCATAGTTTTTTCAGAATACATTTTCCATGAACTTTTTGAAGATCCCTCATATACCCAACACAGTAGAAAATCTTAAGGCTACAAAAATTATGAATAACATTCCTTTATGTGAGGATAGCTTTGTTCCTCACTTCTCATTCCCTCTTTCTGAAGAGGGAGGGAAAGAGAAAGAGAGAGAG
>NW_007741484.1:0-289 GCF_000696425.1 Galeopterus variegatus | reverse complement strand
GCCAGGTGCCGGCCAATCACTCTGCCTGGAATGACTCTTCCCCAGCTGGCTTCTTCTCATCTTCCAGGTCACAGAGTCTGTGTCAGGTCTCAGAAAGAACACTGTGTGCATCTTCCACTCTCCACATGCTGGCATTCCTGCTCACTGCAGCCCACGTGTGCACATCAAGGAGCCCTGGAACAGCCTGTCCTCTTTGTTGTCTGTCTCCTCCACTAGCCTGAGCTTGTGATGGTGGGACTGGGTGACTTAGACCACTGAACCCAATACCAAATTCATCACTCTTTAGAAA
>NW_007741483.1:24755-25248 GCF_000696425.1 Galeopterus variegatus | reverse complement strand
AAATTCAGTTGACATTCCCTCTGCTCTAGGAAGGTCTTCTTGATTCTTTGCAATACCATTTAGACGTCCGCCTGTACACGGACCGCCCCATCGCAGAGCAGGGGTATCTAGGAGCAGTAGTAGTGGCACCTAATACTTAATGAGCACTTACTGTGTGCTAAGCACTATTCTAAGCAAACTGTGGTGTGCCTTCAGAGGCCACACCCATAACCACCAGATATATTGCTCAAACAGTGATTCTTTCAGCAACAGCTAAGGCCCTGCAGTGGCACTTGGAGAAAGATCTCTACTGAGGGCAGCATGTCCTTTTTCCATGTAGCGCCATCCTTGGGGAGAACGAACAGGCCAGGGCTTCTCTGCCTTATTCTCGGGGTCTCCGGGAGATTCAGTGAAATCTCCAGAGATTCACCTCCATCTTCTCCACTCCCTACAAGGAACATTAGAAGTAGGCAAGCCTATCTCATGCGATTTCATTTTGTTTGTTTGTTTGTTT
>NW_007741483.1:14417-19346 GCF_000696425.1 Galeopterus variegatus | reverse complement strand
AGTTGCTGTTTAATGCGCATAGTTTCAATTTTGCAAATTGAAATAGTTCTGGAGATCTTTTCTTCCACAACAGTGTAAATATAATTAACATACTAAACTATACACTTAAAAATGGCTAAGACTGCAAATTTTAGGTTTATTTGTTTCTTTGTTTTTGTTTGTTTTTATTTTGTCAGCTGGCCAGTATAGGGATCGAATCCTGGAGCTCAGTGTTATCAGCACNATTATAATAAGAATGTACATAAAGTGCATATTCAAGGTGTCTGGCACATGGTAAGCTCTCAAATCCTGCCTGTTTATGGTCACTGCACGCCAGACGCAAAAGGTTGAGAACGGCTATCATTCTTCCCCTTCCACACAACCCTCTGCTTTTTGGGGGTGGGGGAGGGAGAAGAAGTGCAGAGGAGGATCACTTCAGTAATGCAGGAGGTGCCAGGTCAGCCAGGCAACAAACAGCAGCTAGCATGCCATTGCCTGTACTAGAGGAAATAGAAAACAGAATTTCCCAGCGGACCAGATCCAGCTGAACCAACTAACTTCACTCACAGAGCAACAATTCTACAGCTTCGCATGCCCAAGAGGGAGGGCAAGGGCATACCAGGTGCAGCTCCTGAGGCAGACTGCCGGTTCCCCCCTGGGCTGTGCCTCCTCTTGTGTCACCGTGGCCACTTTAATTTCTCTGGGCTTCAATTCCCTTATCTGAATTCATAAAGTCACTGCAAAGAGCATCTGAAATAATGCAGGTAAAGCACTTAGCAAGTTGCCCTGCACTTGCTTTCTATACACTTCCTGCCTGACGTTTCCACTTTACTGGAGCCTTACCAAACCCTCATTTTGCAGATGAGGAAAGGGAGGCAAAGGTAAGTGAAATGGCTTGATGGGCAAATGGCTAAGCCATAGCAAAATCAGCCTGTGCCCTCTCTCATAAAATGAGGATTGCACCATCCCCGATGCCCAACTCAAAGAACGTGTACCTTAAATGCTAACTTCTCTTCAGGAAGCCTCTGCAATTGAGGAAGAGGCTGGGATGGTGGGTCACCAAAAATCTGGTGGAGCAACCACGTGAGAGCAAGGGTTCAAGATGGTTCTGAAAGCAGGAAGAGGGTGACCATGTGGTCCAGGGCTGGCAGGGCGCTGAGCACTTGAAACCCAGCCTATGCTTCAGTTCAACCACAGTATGAGCAGGGGAGGAAGCACCTGACAACTCAGGGAGTGTTTCTAAAGAAAAGGACCTTAACTCCCTTTCTCATGCATTTGAAAACACACACACAATTTCCAGCATAAGAAAAACCCCAAGCCAGACTAACCCCCCTCCCTTCCAACAACCCCTGCCATGTCCCACTCCCACCCCAGGAATTCCTAGCTAGGACTCCTTTATGATTATAAGGTGATTGGGAACCAGCTAACACACAGAACCTCAGGTGGAAAGTGCCCAAGTAGACAGATGGGAAAGAAGATTTTTTAGTTTTTGTTTTTCCTTAAACCAATTTCCTGAGGCTTGAGGCAGTGCCCCAAGTCACAGATCAGAAAGCAGAGCAAGGCAGATTTCTGCAGACTAAAACTGACACTGGCAAATGCCACTGGTCCATTTTCATTTCTTGGGTTTTTCCTTTGAAGAGAGGAGACTACCCAGTTGGGGTTGGTTTGACAGTTTTCTTGGCCAGGGATGGGGACAGGGCTGTCCTTGTTCAAGAACTTATCTGTAATCATCTCCAAATCAGACTGGCTTGATGCCCAAATGCTTTTTCTAAAAGCTAACTGCCCGCTTTTGGGGGGTAACTGTTGAAAGATTTAGCAGGACCTCAAAGTAAGAGACATTTTGTCTGTTCAAACACCTTAAGGAAGCTGTCTAGCCTCCAAAGCTAGCACCACCAGCTGCACCCGGCTGCCTAACCACTGGACCCCCCCCTTCCCATCTCGCCTTGTGTTTTGAAGTTTATTTTCCCCATTTAGCCTTGAATTCTTTCCTTCCTTCCCCTGCAGTGGCCAAGGAGCAGCAAAGATGGAAACACTTCGAGGGCAGCTCAAGGCTTTATCATCCCCGCCTGCCCTCTTTCCCCTCTAAACAAAGCCTTGGATTAAACTAAACAACACTCATTCTCCAGAGGAATTGTTTCCTCAAGGGGAATCATAAAGTGACCCCCTCCCCCCAGTACACGCACAGACACAGAGCAGACCCCTCTCAGGAGGAACCCGTATCACCCCCAGAACCGCTATTAGGAGCTAAACCGACCATCCGTCTTCTGAAGCTCACCCTCCCCAACATCCTCCCTCACCCACCCCCACCCCAAAAGCTGCTAAGGGCAGGACTGTCCATTAAATCCAATGCTGAAGCTGCGTAAACCTCCCTTTCCACTGGCGTTCTTAGACGTCATAAGTCTTTTCAAAGAATGTCCTTATACACCCCCACCCCACTGCCAGGTAGGCACCTATGTGCCTGTCTGTGTCTATTGATCTGAGGACAAAAAGGGAGTATCACTGGCAAGATGTCTCCGCGGTTTTCAAACGCTTTCACCCTTACAAAAGTCCAGGGCAGGAAACAGGGATGAAGATGGGGTCGTACCCATTTCACATGTGGGGAACTGAGGCTGGAAAACGAGAGACAACTAGGTAGGCATACAGTATAAGGGAGCTGCTGTGGATTAAATGTTGTTCCTCATCAGACCCCCTTTCCAGCATCTTTCACCCCAAGAGAAATGTAACACCTTGAACGATCTGCCCCGACTTCACCCTGTCACCTAGAGCTTTTACCCAGGTCCTGGTAGTCCCACTGGAGAGAGGCCCTTAGTGCAGGCCAAGAAGGGTGGACGGTTGAGGCCGAGCCCTGGAGAAACTGGGGTAGAGGGCTTCGGTCCCCAAAGTGGGCCAAGGGCCCAGCCAGGATGGTCACCCCGTTTATCCAAGAGAGATCAATGCCATCCACGGAGCCTGTGCACCAGAAGACAGAAGCTCCCAGTGCCAACACGAAGGAATTCACCCCACCCACCTCCATTCTGCACACACTCCTTCCCNGGGCAGGACTGTCCATTAAATCCAATGCTGAAGCTGCGTAAACCTCCCTTTCCACTGGCGTCCTTAGACGCCGTAAATCTTTTCAAAGAATGTCCTTATACACCCCCACCCCACTGCCAGGTAGGCACCTATGTGCCTGTCTGTGTCTATTGATCTGAGGACAAAAAGGGAGTATCACTGGCAAGATGTCTCCGCGGTTTTCAAACGCTTTCACCCTTACAAAAGTCCAGGGCAGGAAACAGGGATGAAGATGGGGTCGTACCCATTTCACATGTGGGGAACTGAGGCTGGAAAACGAGAGACAACTAGGTAGGCATACAGTATTAGGGAGCTGCTGTGGATTAAATGTTGTTCCTCATCAGACCCCCTTTCCAGCATCTTTCACCCCAAGAGAAATGTCACACCTTGAACGATCTGCCCCAACTTCACCCTGTCACCTAGAGCTTTTACCCAGGTCCTGGTAGTCCCACTGGAGAGAGGCCCTTAGTGCAGGCCAAGAAGGGTGGATGGTTGAGGCCGAGCCCTGGAGAAACTGGGGTAGAGGGCTTCGGTCCCCAAAGTGGGCCAAGGGCCCAGCCAGGATGGTCACCCCGTTTATCCAAGCGAGATCAATGCCATCCACGGAGCCTGTGCACCAGAAGACAGAAGTTCCCAGTGCCAACACGAAGGAATTCACCCCACCCACCTCCATTCTGCACACACTCCTTCCCCAGCGAAAAGGGACTACTTGGGTTTTGGTCGCCTGTGCAACCCGCTACTTTCGCGAAGTTTAACTCCAGCCCTTGAGGTTCCTCTCCGTGAGACAAGCCTTCCCGGAAGCCTGAGCGCGTCTCCGGCATTCCAGCCACCGGCCCTCATCCCCTGGGCTCAGGACAGACACAGCCCCAAGCCCTCTAAGGAGCCCTACGGAAGCGGGGAGGTTGTGCTCGGGCTCGGGCTGGGGGTCTTCCCACAGCTCCGCCGGGTTCGCGTTCCTGAAGAAAAGCCTGGCGGGCGCGGCGCTGGCCCTGGAGCGGGGAGGTGGCGACGCGAGGGGGTGGCACCCGGCTCAGCTCCCGGACTCCGGGAGCGTCTCCAAGGAAAGATAACGCCTTTATCCTCCCCGCAGCCTCCCTCCAAAGAGGGAGGCAGCAGCACACCCACACCGAGACACCGCGGGGCCCAGTTCACCCGGAGTCAACCCCAACTTCTCTCCAGACAAACTAGGTCGCAACGAGTCTCCGCGCGTGGGGAACCCGTGTCCCCAGGTGAGCGACAGATCCTCCAAGCCTGACCCACGATGGGACATTCTCTCCCATCACCCTCAAGATCTTCCACAGGGACTGAGTATCACCAAAAGCTGTGGGGGTCCTCCATCCAGCACCCCTAAAGCCCCAGCCAGCTTCGGGTGTATGTGGGGTACAGGCGGCGGCTCACCTGCAGGATCTTGTCCAGGCCCTCCTGGCCCAGGCACGGGAACTCCTTGAGCAGATGCAGCTTCTGCGTGTAGTAGCTTTTCTTGGCCTCCTTCCAGTGCGGCTCCTCCAGCACTTCGAAGATCGCCGCCCCGATAGCCAGGTAGAAGATGATGGCCGAGGTGAGCAGAGGACCCCGGTCCACCATGGCTCCGGAGCGGCCGCCTCCCAGAGGAAGCTTCCCCTCGACCCAGCGGCTCCGGGTCCCCCCGCCCGCCCTCCAGCCTCTGGAAACAGCTGTTTGAATTTGGAGCTCCGCATGCGCAGTGCCCTGTCCCCCCAAATGCCGCTCCCCGGACAAAGTTGCTCGGCCAAGTTGGCCCGCTGAGCGCGGGGGACTGCGCGGGACCCTGCTCACGCGGGCCGGGGTCGGCGAACACCAAGACGGCCGAGGGGGCGCCCGGGACCGCAGGGGGCGTAAGGAGCCAGGAGAACTCAGACTCGATTGTGGGGACACACGTGG
>NW_007741483.1:11645-13073 GCF_000696425.1 Galeopterus variegatus | reverse complement strand
TCTGTAAACCCAGGCGGTACTACGTCCTTTCCATCCATCCTAAGAGGGGCTGGTCCTTAGAACTACTTGGCAGGGAGGACGCTGAAGCCCGGGTGTGAGTTCGTTGTCTCTCAAACAGCACCAGCCAGAAGTTGGGGGGACACACTCCCTCCATCGCTCTGTAGCCACAGGCTGGTCCTGACCCTTCGGCCTGTGTGGGGGCAGGTACAGCAGGTCCAGCAGGTCCCCATCCCAGCTCACTGCCCCCTGGCCAAGGCCTTTTTTTCCCATGGGAGAGAAAAAGGGGTCATTGCTCACGTATCACAATTTAGCACAGTTTTTACTTGCGGGTGGGAGGTATCTGTGGTATCTCCAAATCCAGCTGGAGCGAAGGGGATGGGGGTGCAGCTTCAAGGACTGATCTGAGTTGGTAGATGTTTCTGTCTCTCCTTTATGGTACAACGTATGTGTCCCTAGGAGGATGGAGCAGAAAACTGGGAAGCCCCAGGTTTCCTGGCTCCGCATCCCTAAAGCCTGCGGAGCCAGTCCCCTCAGAACCCTCCTAGCCAAGGCTCACCCCAGATAAGGCCTTGGGGCAGTTCCTTCTGGAGACAACCCGCCCCCAGCACCAGGCTCCCTTGCCTACTCTGAACAAGTCCCTCTTCTCTAACCCTTGCCTACCTTCTACCCACCCTGCACCCCCGGCCATGGCCTGAACCCCAACTCCACAGTCTCACTCTCCAACCCTCAGCTGTGTGTGGAGACCAGGCTTTGGTCCTGGATCCCCCTCTCTGGATGGAGCTCACCCCCTTTGTGAGAAAGTCAGGGGCTGTGGTGTGAAGGCTTCAGCCAGCATGGGGTAGGCAGTCTGAGAGGCCACGGGCTCTCTCTTTGTTTGGAAAAGTCTCTGCCATTCCTCTCCCGCCTCTGCTCTGTGTTCTCTTCCTAAGAAAATAAAGGGCCTCTTCCTATTTCAGTCTCGCTGCCTCACAGAAACACTGCAGCATACTTTGGGATGGCTGGATTTGTTCAAAGCTTTTATAATCTCTGGTTTCTCTGTCCTTCTACTTCCTTCTACTGTTTCTTCATTTCCCATCCCCATCCTCTTCTTGCTCTCTCAATGTCTCCTTCACTCTCTCCTCATCTTCTCCTTCTGTTGCGCCATCCTTTACCTTCTCGTGTTTTCCAAAGCCCTGTTCCTAGCTCTCCATTCTCCCTCCTCCTGCCTCTCTCTCTCCTTTGTCTCCTTCAGGTCTGAAGGAACTTCTCCTTGCCCAGCCTTCCCTCCCCTCCCCCACCCATCCGCCTTGCTGGCCCCAACCTCACATTTGGACCCGCACTTTCCCGAGGAGGTCAGGAGCACACACAACAGCACGTGCTATGTCTGTTCTCTGCACAGCAGCCAGTGGGGGCTTTTGTGAATATAAACAGGACTGAGACCACTGAATG
>NW_007741483.1:8809-9877 GCF_000696425.1 Galeopterus variegatus | reverse complement strand
ACTGAAAAATAGAACCTGTAATTCCAATGTAAGATATTTGAAGTTGCAGGAGTTAGCTGGGCATTGAGAAGAGAGAGGTGGCTAAGTGACAATAATCACATTAGGTAAGCATTGCCTTGGCAGGGTTTCAGTTACTCTTAATAGCAAAGCTACATGTCCTTTGATCTGAGAGCCGGTTAAGCTATGGAAAAGCGTGTCCTTGTTGGTTATGAACAGAGCTCAAGCACTGGTACTGAATTATTTGTATTTGAAGATTTCGGATAGGTCCCTATTGCTATTTCAGAGTGTTTTCCTTAAAAAGCGAACTTGGTAATAAAATAAATTCATTGCTGTTTGGCAACATCTATAGTTTCTATTGCCAGGGAAACAACTCAGTAACGAGGCCCCCACTCTGACCAACCCCATGGGTCACCTGAAGCTGTTCCTTAGACTGGATCAGTTTTAGAGTAACACAGCAGGGTGTGATTTATGGGACCTACCCCCAAACCTTTCTCTCCAACTGTCATTGATTCCTGAAATTCCACCATTTGAGAGCCATTCCTCTGAGTTAAACACTGCCCTCTCCCTAGGATCTCTTCTCAAACTCAGGCAGGAGCCCAGCATTAAAACCCTAACACTTCACTTCTGTGGATCCTAGCCTTTGTCTGTTTTGGTCACCACTTTGAGAATCTGTGGCTGTTTCCCTGGAAAAAAATGCATCCCTGCACATACGCACCCAAATGTTTACAGGAGTCCTGATGGTTCACAGGAGCCCATCCCCCACTCCTCCTATCCTCCCAAAGCCACTCTTCCCATCCTCCCAAAATTGTTTCTGGCTGGAAGACTCTGTAGGCACCTTGCGCAGGGAGGCTTGAGGTGATTGAGCAGTTCCTGGCTGATGATGGGAATAAAAGAAGAAAAAGGCAAGTGGAAAGGGTGAGAGGTATTGGGGCAAATCTGACTTACTACAAATTTGTCTGTAGCAATACTAATAAGGTGCTTTGTAATGTTCATGATGTGCTAGACATTTAATAAACACTACATGAAATAGTGCAGGTAAGTAAAGCATTTAGTCATTATTATTATCTC
>NW_007741483.1:6628-7816 GCF_000696425.1 Galeopterus variegatus | reverse complement strand
TGGCCTGGCCTTTCCCTGGTTTATTGGTGGGGTGACTGGGTGTGCCTGGCTCTTGTCTCTCCATCCTGTGATGAGGAGCTCTACTGTAACCTGGCGTATTTCTTTTGGAGATTGCAGCCTGTCCTCACTGGTCTGTTCCGGCCTTGTCCCTTTGCTGGTCACCTGTCATGCAGATAGGGGTGTTAGGGAGAATGAGAATAAATGGTCAGTGAGGATGATTGCTCTTTGTATGTAATGGTGACAGTGCCAAACTGACCTTGCCAGCATCTTCGGGCAACTGTGGATAGAATCACTGATCTTTTCCTATCATGTGAAAATGGTGGCAGACGTCTCAAAACATTGTTTCAAAATTATGTCAGTTATTAGACCTACTGCTATAATTTGTAATATGAGGGGTCTTCAAAAAGTTCATGGAAAGATTTATATTATCGTTAAATCCCATTTTCCCAGAAACTTTTTGAAGCATCCTCATATAATGTGTTCGTTAAAAAGCACATATATTATTATATGCAGATTTTATTTTTAAGAAATATTTTGATAATTGTGTTTTAACATGATTGGTTGCCTTCATAATAGGTTGTATTTCATTTTATGCATTTAACATCATGGCACTAGGAAGAAGTCTATAGGCCCCACCAGACTGCCAGAGGGGTGCCTGAAAGAAAATAGGTCTAAGCATGCTGATGGAAGGGTTTTAAGCAGGCGAGCCGTGTGATTACTGCAGCACTTTCAAGAATTCACCCAGGCAGCTGTGTCCTTTAGGAGCAGTGGCAGGTGAGATGATGGGGACCAGAAGGAAGATAGGAGTGGTGGCAGTGAGAGGCAGGGACGACTCGGGCGATGTTAGGGAGTTAGCGGCTTTGTGATTTGGGGCCTTGTCACTGTTTCCAGAGCTCCACTACTTGATGCAGCTGCTTGCAGAAGCTGCTGCCTTCTGGAGTTTGGCACCAGTGGGCATCTCCCTCTCATCCCGCATCGCACACCGAGCCTCTCCGCAGCTGCCTCCTCTAATGTCCCTTGTCCTCTGGCTGCACTGAGCAGTCCCAGCAGGCTTCACCCAGACCCACTGTTTAATGCCTATGGCAGCCCCACCTGGCCCCATTGTGGCTGTTCTTGAGGGACATAAAGATCCCAGAGACAATTGGCCACTTGTCCACCAAATGGGAGATGGGCCTGAGGATTGGTTGA
>NW_007741483.1:3276-6079 GCF_000696425.1 Galeopterus variegatus | reverse complement strand
ATCTGGGAAAAAAACCACTGATGGGGTCCAGCTCAAGGACCTCGCTGAGGGTGCACATATTTGGGTGAATGGTCTAGCCCCTCCCTGGCACTGCCTTACTGTCCTGGCAGGGCAAGGACCAAGTAAAAGCTATGCCTGATCTCGGTGGCCGTGACCTTGTGCTTCTCCTTGCCAGGCCTTGAGCTCAGCACTTTTCAACATTACTGCATTTAACTTCACAGCGACCGTCTATGGCAGGCCTTGTCATTATCCCCATCTTACACATGAGGAAACTGAGGCTCAGGGAGGGTAAATAACTTGCCCTATCTCAGGCTCAGAGAAGACAGGACTGGAACCCAGGCTGGTCTGATGGCAGAGGCCTCCAAGCACTTAGGGACTCCAAGGGCTTTACTCCTCAAGCACCCGAACCCCTTCCCCTGCAGAGCCAGGCTTTTACCTTCTGGGGCATGGCACAGCTGGCCCTACTGCTGATTCCAAAACTAAACACCTAAAGCACAAGGAAAGCCCAGATGAGGTCATCTACATTTGCCAAGAGCAGCTTCCTATGTAGGAGGAGTTCCCTGCCAAGGATGGAGAACCGTCAGTACTCAAAGATGGTGGAGAGAAAAGGGCCCAGGGGCCACCGCTGCCCCTTACTCCACCAGCAAGTTCTCCCTGGATGAACAGGAAGACGCTGTACCCACCTGAGCCTCTAACCTGCTCTCCCGTGTGACCTGGTGCCAGAGTGTCATGAACCCCTGATGACTTAATGTCCTAGGCAGTAACCGTCTGTGTCTGTCAACATTCACACAGGAGAGAGAAGGCAGAATTTACGCACCTCCACGAGGAAGTGCCCAATGGCACCTCGAAGGAGATTTGCTGAAAATTGAACTTGAATCTGATCAAGCCTCTAGATCCAACAACTGATTCCCGGGAAATACAGAGGAATATGTAAACCTATACCACAGGGATGTAATGAAAAAAATGCAGGTCAAACAACCTGGTTTCCTTAACAAATAAATAACAAAGAAAAAGAGAGGAGGGGAGGGAGAAAGATTGTGTAAAAACTTGTAAATTACAAGAGACTTAAAAGAGAGTGATCAATTACAAGTGTTGAACTTATATGGCTCTTGATTCAAACAAACAACAAAAACAAAAACAAAACAGCCTAATGACTTGTAACATCTATGAGACAATTGGAAATGTGAACACCTAATGGATATTTGATGATATTAAGACATTTGTGTTAATTTTTTCCGTTGGCTATCTGCTGCCTTTTTTTTTAATTTGTGGTAATACGTAACAATATTTTTACCATTTTAACCATTTTTTAGTGTGTAATTAAGTACATTCACAATGTTTTGCAACCATCACTGCTATTTATTCCCAGATGTTAATATTTTTAAGATGTAATATGGTGTTGTGGTTTTAAAAAAGACCCTTTTTAAAAAATATATTTTATTTTATTTATTTACGTATTTTTGCTGGCCAGTACAGGGACCAAACCCTGGACCTTGGTATTATGAGCACCACGCTTTAACTTTTTTTTTTTTACAGATTAAATAAAATGCTTGTCAATTCTGTTTTCCTATTGCTCGTAGGATATAGTCCTAAATTCGCAGTTTGGCCTCCGAGTCCAGCCTCTGCCCACCTCTCCAGTCACATCTCCTATCGTCTTGTCAGTCCCCTCTTTCTCTGCTTCAACCAATGGGACTTCACACCCATGAAGGGCCACATTGTGACTTTCGTGGGTCCCAGGCACTTTTGCCTTCAAGGGTCCCTTCCTGTAAATCATATTTTAAGGACGTGTCGATATAAAAACCAATTCCTGAATATTATATATTAAAGCATTTCCTTTGACCTAATAGTTCCTTTTTTCCTTCTGACTTTAAAATGAATTAAAACATTTTCACGGGCTCCTTTTAATGTGGTGGGCCTTGGACATGTACCTACTACAGCTAATGGACAAGTCGGCTCTGCTTCAGGAATTCAGGTTCCATCTCCCCAAACACTCTTCCACCTACTCCTTTCATCTTGGTAAGCCCTACTCTTCATGGGGAAGCCTCCCCTGACTTCCCATCCCCACGGCCCCACCGTGTACGCTCCTGCTTCACGGGAGGTGGCACTGTTGAGAAGCACGTAGTAATTTGCGTGGTCATGTGCTCGATAGGCGTCTCCCACCCTAGACTGCGTCTCTGTATCCCCAGCATCCAGCCCAGTGCCTGCATGTGGGGGCACTTAATAATAAATATTTGCTGACTATTGTTAACAACAATAGTTGATATTTGAAAATTGCAGAGATAGTAGATTTTAAGTATTCTCACTACCAATAAGTGGTATGTATATGAGGTAATGCATATGTTAATTAGCTTGATTGAGCCATTCCACAGTGTCTATATACTTCAAAACATCATGATGTACACCATAAATATGAACAATTTTATTTGTCAATTCAAAGAATAAATAAAGTGCCCAGAAAAATTTTGCTGGATAAATACGAGGGATCTTCAAAAATTTCATGAAAAAATTCGTATTATTATGATGGGTTTTTTTTGGTGGCTGGCCAGTATGGGGATCCGATGCCTTGACCTTGGTGTTATCAGCACCATGCTGTATTATCCTTTAATTTCATTTTTCCACAAACTTTTTGAAGTACTCTCATAAAAAATATTAGGAGTGGGAAGGGATACAAGCTGTGTTTTAAAACATTCAAAAGGGAAAGAAATAAATGTCTGAAAGAAAGAAATCGACAAGTTCATGATTTTTTTTTTTTTTTTTTTTTTTTTTTTGGAGGACAGGGAGTAGGAAGGGTGGTAGGAAAACA
>NW_007741483.1:0-2453 GCF_000696425.1 Galeopterus variegatus | reverse complement strand
CCCCCCGAACCGGAACGGGTCAGGCAAGGGAGTCGCCCCCCTCGGCGTTGCCCCCGCGCCTCGCTCAGCCAGTGAGCGGGAACCGGTCTGTATGTGGGATCCGAACCCTCGGGCGGGAGCGCCGCCGCGCTTCCCAAGTGGCGCACTAACCAGTGTGCCACTGGGCCGGCCCAGTATTATCCTTTAATTTTATTTTTCCACAAACTTTTTGAAGTACTCTCATAAAAAATATTAGGAGTGGGAAGGGATACAAGTAGTGTTTTATAACATTCCAATAGGAAAGAAATAAATGTCTGAAAGAAATAAATCGAAAAGTTAATGATATTTTTTTTTGGAGGATAGGGAGTAGGGAGGGTGGTAGGAAAACAAGTAATTTTTATTTTCTTGATTATACTTATATTTGTATTTTCTAGTGTTTTCTCAATGAACATCTGTCATTGTGTATTAAAAATATTAAAAACCAAACACAGCAGAGAAACATTCTTTCCAGACCACTAATAACAGAAAGACCCTAGTGACTGAAAGCTCGTTGAAGCATGGCTTGTGTCTGTCTTGCTCTCATAGTGTCCCTAGTGATGGGCACATTCTAGCTGCTCAGTAAATGTTACTGACAGACTGAATAGTGATCCAAGGGGCCTGAGTTAGAGACAGGGCTGGGGAGAGCAGGGACAGCAGGAAGGAGGCTGCCGCCCTGCCCGGGGAGAGATGCAAGGAGGGCACGTCAGAGTCAGCAGAAGGTGGGGCATTAGGGGGCGTTCAAACGTGGGATTAGCAGGATGCAGAGAGAAGGGATTTGTCTCACCTGGACAACTGGGCAGTTGTAAGCTACGGAATAAGGCAGAGAGAGCACAGCGGAGGGCGAAGCTCATGAACTCACCTTGGGGATTTGGGGTGTAAGGCGCTCCTAACACATCTGCATGAAGAAGGCAGTGGGGACAAAGGACCAGGAACTCAGGAATCTGAAACACAGCTTTGGGAGTCACAACACCCAGGCCAGCTGTCTTCTCCCAAGTGGATCAAACTGCCCTGCTCCTGCTCCCAGGCTGGAAAACCAAGATATTAGCCGCTTGCTTCAGGGCTCTTGGAGAGGAAGAGGAAGCTTGACTGAAACAAGGATGCAAACCCATCCCAGGGGTGAGACGGAAACTGGGGAGAACTGGACAACCTCTGGGCTGAAGACTGGAACTAAAACAGCCGTCAATTACGTGTACTGAGTCAGAGTCCAAGCTAAAGTTTAAGAAAACAAACACATGGGAATGAACATGCAGAGAGGCAGATAGAGCTAGAATCAGACCTTTCTGTTCAGTGAGAATCACTGGCTTGGGCCTAGACTGGAACCACTTCTCATTCCGGGCACGTCCTTGCACTGATGTTGGCATATGAGTCATTGGGAAAAGAAGATTCGATTAACAAAGATCTGATCAAACTACAGCTGCGGCCAAAAAGCGGTGTGTGCCTGCAGCAGCCAGGGTGGCCATGCACCCCCTTTACCCCTGCCCATGCGGGGCGTGACTTTGCCTGAAGGCATGGCTACCTCCAAGGTTCTCGCTTCAAAGTGTAAATGTCCCTTCCATGGCAGCACATCACCTTGCCTAAGAACTTGTTGCAAACTTGTTTTTCAGTCCCTTTTCTCCTCAAGGGTTAGCTAGGACCAGGACCCTGAGAAAAAGAGGTTTTAATGAGGGAAGAGAAGGACAGAGGTAGTTGTGGACTTGGTATGAGGCAGGGGTGGGGTGCTTTTGAAGGCTGTGGGCATAAGGTACGGCATGGAAGGGGTCTACATGAAGTGGAGCTGTCCTGGTCCAGAGTGCAGAACAGACACTGAAGGAGACCAGTTGGGCTGATTCTGCGAGAAGCTCCCATCCTTCCGCACACCGCGTGCTTTCATGGATTATTCTCAGGGTGGTCCTTGTATGCCCCATACGTGTTCCCCTGCTGTAAGAGGGAAACCTCTTCTAGGCAGGGGACTTTCTTTATGCTTCTTTATCATTCAGATCTTTGGCCAGCACACTGGACACACACTCTGTGCTCAACAAGACATGCCCATTTTTAGCTCGGGTAGAAAAGCCAAGCTAGGAGTCAAGCATTCAATAGGCATGCCAATCGACTTGAGCAGGCTTTCAAAGAACTATAGTATCTGCGAACAATGAAGAGCTCCACAAACAGGTACAGTCTCTACAAACACCTGCCGCTGCTGCTGCTGCAAACAG
Organism: Galeopterus variegatus; assembly: GCF_000696425.1. Taxonomy (NCBI): domain Eukaryota; kingdom Metazoa; phylum Chordata; class Mammalia; order Dermoptera; family Cynocephalidae; genus Galeopterus; species Galeopterus variegatus. The sequence continues at coordinate 243 of NW_007741483.1, read as the reverse complement.
CTGCATATTTTAAAAGAATTACAATTTTAAGTTGCAATTAAAAATTTTGTGGTTTTGATAACACCAAGGTCAAGAGTTTGGATCCCCATACTGGCTAGCTGCCAAAAGATAAAAAAATAAAAATGAAATAAAAAATATAAAACAATTACAATCTAGAAGCTTTGCAAATAGGAGTGGGCTCTGCAAACAGCTATGGGATCTGTGGACAGCCACAGGGCTTGCGAAAAATGACAAACTCTGTAA
>NW_007741482.1:23511-25254 GCF_000696425.1 Galeopterus variegatus | reverse complement strand
TGAAGCAACAGGACGGACCCTCATTAATTCCTGGTGAGAACGCAAAATGGTACAGCCACGTTGTGAGACAGTTCGGTGGTTTCTTACAGAACTCAACATATTCTTACAATACAATCCAGCAGTGGTTTTCCTTGTTATTTACCCAAATGAACTGAAGATTATGTTCACACAAAAACCTGCACACGGATGTTTATAGCAGCCTTCTTCATGATTGCCAAAACTTGGAGGCAACCAAAATGTCCTTCAGTGGGTGAATGGTTAGACAAATTGTGGTGTATCCAGAAAATCGAATATCAATCAGCAATGAGGAGAAACGGACTATCAAGCCATAAAGACATGGAGGAAACTTAAATGCATATTACTAAGTGAAAGAAGCCAATCTGAAAAGGCTACAAACTGTAAGATTCCAACTATATGACATTCTGGAAAAAACAAAACTGTAGAGGTAGTAAAAAGATCAGTGGTTGCAAGGGGCTAGGGAAAGGGGGAGGGAAAGAATGAACAGGAGGGACACGGAGAATTTTTAGGGCAGTGAAACTACTCAGTATGATACCTCAATGGTGGATACACGTCATTATGCATTTGTACAAACCCATAGAATGTACAATACCAGGAATGAACACCAGTATAAACAATGGACTGTGGGTGAGAATAATTTTATTAGTCCATTTTGTTACTTATAACAAAATACTTGGAACTGGTTAATTTATAAAGACAACGAAATTTATTGCTTATAGTTTCTGAGGCTTGGAAATCCAAAGTCCGTCTGGTGACGGTGACAGTGTCCCAAAGGTCTCACATTACAAGATAGTGGAAACAGAGAGAGCAGACAGAGCACAAGAGAGACAGACTCTCCTCTTCTTTCTAAAGCCCTCAGAACCACAACCCTGACCACGATTTTTAATCCATTCACTACTGCACAGTTCTACAATCCAATCACCTCTTGAAGGCTGCACCTTTCAATTACCATAATAGAATTTCCCACCCTCTTAACAGTCACAGTGGGGCGAAGTTTCTAATATATAAAACCTGGGGAACACAATTCAAGCTTCAGTGGGTTTTGGGGGGACATAATTCAATCCACTACAAAAGTGCATCATGTAGGTTTACTGAGTGTAATAAATGTACACTCTGTTGTGAGAGGTGTTGATAGTGGGGGAGGTTGTGCATATGTGGGGATAGGGGCTTATAAAAACTCTACTCTCAATTTTGGTATAAACCCAAAACTGCCCTAAAAATTAAAGCTTATTAATTAATACATACACACAAATTTGGCTTTTATTTATTTGTGTTTTTGGAAAAAGGTGTGTTACATTCTCTAGAAGATTAATCTTACAGTATTGGTAAGGAAGAACTGGAAGTAAATGAAAATGGTGGGAAGAGATGGATAAAAGCTGTTGAAATTTTCCAGACAAGGAGTCACAATTTTAAAATAGGATGATCTCAGTAGACTACATTAAGATACACAAAGGAAATATTAGAAACAGTAAGATTTGCCAATTGATTGAATGCTGACCTGCTAGGGCAAGATCCCACTGAATATTCATTGAACTCGAGGAAAACTGTATCCAGCTCCATAATTTGCAAGTGGAGAGGGGTCCCTTCAGACTACATCTCTGTTTTGTCTGTCTCTTTCTCACCAGCCTGTGAACTACTTGAAGGAACAGACCTAGTTTTCCAAGTTTGCAAACTAGCACCTTGCACAGAACAGGGAAGACCACAGATAATGAATAAATATTTATT
>NW_007741482.1:21033-23437 GCF_000696425.1 Galeopterus variegatus | reverse complement strand
TCTCTTTCCTCAGTGGAGTTTTCTCTCCTCTACTTTCTGGAGTCCTCTATCTCAGAGTCCCCCCTACTCTCAGTTTGTGTTACCTCATAATCTCAGCTTTCCTCATGCTATTGATTCTGCATCATAGAATACCTCCTGTCATCCTTTCTGTGTCCTCCTTCAGCTACCAATTCATTTCATTCTTTTCCAGTTCAGAATCCTAATAGGGTGAAAATAATTGGCTCAGAATCCCACTGGTTCCTTTGGATTTGTTTCTCTTGCTTCTGATCTACAGCTCCAGTCTTACCTGCTGCAGCTTGAGTCTCATGGTACCTATATGGCTGCCTGTGTCTCAAGGCTCCCATAAAGATGCAATTCCCCTTAAATATGACTGTATGTGTGACCTTGTGTGTCAGACACCTGTCATGCTTCTTATGTTCAGAAAGTTACAAGCAAGTAAGCTGAGGGAAGAATAATCCAACCACCATCATCTGCACCATGACCTTACAAAACTCTTACCTACTGCTGCTAAAGCTGAATGGAAATTTTGTAGCCTTGTGCTATCCTAATGAGGTTCATTTTCCTAGACCTGTGGGCAAGAATTTTGCATTTGTATCACTGCAGTAGTTTCCACAGTAAAATAACATTGATTTGACTAATCTAATCTGAGCACCTTTGAATGTCCATAAAAAGAAAACAGGCATGTCTGGTCAGTTTACAAATAGAATTTAGCACGTATACATGAAGGTTCAAAGTTATTGTGATAGTGGAATGGCTGAACATACATCACTAGCTACATTTAATCATGGCTTTACATTATTATGCTTGCATGAAGTCATTTTATTAGACTGAACAAGCAGCAACCCTATCTGGGTCAGGACAGGATAAGAAGCACTAAGGACTCTCTTCCTTTCTCAAGATAGCCTGAGTAAAATTGCATTCAGGATGCAGGAAGTTACAAAAATAATTTTGGGGGATTTCCTGAAGGTGGTTATTGAGAACCAATTTTAATTTAAAAAGCAGCAGCAGCTGGCACAAGAGAAGGGGAGCAACAGGATATAATGCTGTACACAAAAACACATGCACATTTAATAGCAGTAAATATGGGCAATGTGACAAAGACCATTGTTCTACCTTCCCAATTCCATCTGCTCGTACACAAAAGGTAATTTGAAATGCTTTATGTGTTGTACCTGTAGGCATCAAAGACAATGAGACAAGGATGGAAAATTTAAGATTATTTGAAGTTTACCTGCCCCGATATTCTGGTCATAGTCCCAAACTTGCACACTTAATCACCAGTTTTTTTTTTTTTTTTTTTTTTTTTTTTTATATATATTTAATTCCACATTTCTCTTTGCTGTTTCATTTATTGCTTTTAAATTTTTTAATAAATAAATCATGTTAAAAAAAACTATAGACACGATGACAAATTACATGTTTTAATCCATCAGCGTAAGAAAGAATGATGAAAAATTATGTCCAGACAGGTTATTTTGATGAAACATTCATGATTCAAATTGCTTTTTCTTCTTCTTCTGTGATTATGGTGTGTGTTCATTTTTAAGCAGGTGGTCTGATTATGAGGGTGAATGGTTTGATGCAGCACATCTGCAGCTCCAAGTCTAAAGACAAGTTCTGGGCAGCCCAGGAACTTCAGAACTCACAGCAGCTCATCTGACCTCCCAGCCTCCTCATTAAGGGAATGAAATTAGACACTCACCTCCCAAGGAGCTCCCTTCTAGGTACGTCGGCACTTTCAAGGTTGAGGCTAAAAATTGGAGGTTCTCCCAGAACTCCATCTAAGCTGTCCATCTCACATCAGTTTTGCTTCATGGAAAACCATTCCTACCAGGTGACTAGCTCAGCCATGGCCTCACTCTGAAGGCGAGCCCCTGACACATTCATACAGAGGCATCACATTATGATTCACGTACGTACAATTACAGCTTATGTCAGCACACTAGGGGTTTCACTCACTCCCAGTGAGTGTTCCAGGGCACCTGGACATCATAGATACTTCAATAAATCTCCCCATAACATTTACATATGCTTAAAATAAACAAATACATTGTTTGTTTCTAAATGAAGAGCAATCTCACCCTGGAGTTATGGTGGCAGATGTTAAAGGTTTCAAAAAATTAACAGGAGGAAATTCAAAGTTAAGAAAATCTGTTAATTTAATATATTATTTCCCTGAGCATAAGACTCCCATTATGGAATTTATCTCAGTCATGAAACACAAGTATTGCATATGGGCATAGTTCGTGAATGACTACAGCCAATAAACATACTGTCCCACAATTAACAATAGGGGCAGAAAGTGTGGCACCTGTGAGATTAACTGAAGTATTACAGAAAGAAAAGTTGTCTGTTGTTGACAAGGACACTGACTTTAGGGATATGTGCTGCCTTAGAAAACAGT
>NW_007741482.1:18224-19093 GCF_000696425.1 Galeopterus variegatus | reverse complement strand
CTGACCTCCCTGGACTCTCCCATGCCTGGGTAAGGAAAGGCTGTGCTCCAGATGAGGACCAATGAATTAGTCCGGGTTCTACAGAGAGACAAATCAATAGGATATGTTATAAATATATGAGAGGGAATTTCTTAGGGGAATTTGCTCATGAGAATGTGAAGAGAAGTCCCACCATATGTCTTCTGCAAACTGGATGCTGGCATTGTGGCTCACTCCAAGTCCAAAGGCCTCAGAACCAGGGAATCCAATGATGCCCTTGGTGAAAGTCCTGAAAGAAGAGTCTCGAGTTCTGATGTCCACAGACAGGAGAGAAGATCATATCCCAGCTCAAGAGGATAGAGAGATTCTCCTTTTTTCTCCATTTTTTGTTCTCTCCAGGCCCCCAGAGGATTGAATGGTTCCCACCCAGTCCACTCAGGCTCTCATTCTAATCTCCTCTGTTAACACCCTCATGGGTACACTTAAAAAGATGGCTTTGTCACGTTCCTCAGTATTCTTTAATTTAATCAAGCTGACACCTAGAATTAACCTTCACAACCACCAGTCGGCTTGCAAAGTTTCCTCCAAGCATCATCCACAGACACCTGCATCAGAATTACTTGGGGGTGCTTGTTTAAAATATAAAGTATTATATCTCAACCCACATCTATTTATTGCATTACAGTCGCTGGATGTGGTGGCCAGGAGTCTGCTCTTTGAAAGTTCCAAAAGTGAATCTTACAAGCATCCATTTGCAGACAACTGAGGAAGAAGCAGGATAATAATATTGCAACCTGGAGATGTCACCAGTTATCTGAATGCTGTGCCCATCTGTCCTTAGGAGACCAACTTGGTCTGAAAATAAATTAAAATGTTAGAGAGGGGTTTCT
>NW_007741482.1:16222-17611 GCF_000696425.1 Galeopterus variegatus | reverse complement strand
TATTTCATTTTCTGTATCATAGAGGAATTAAATTGATATATTTAATTTCTAACATTCCAATTCTAAATATAGAAAACATCATCCAATTTAGTCAGAAAGTAAAATATATCATATGAGTGAATTATTTTAAATTTATTTGCAATAATATGGAACAGTAGTTCAGATTTTTTATGGATGAGAACATTTCCTGTAATGAAAACATTATGAGTCCCATGTGATAGCATTTTTATTCTTATTATCAATTGATTAAAAACAATATCAAAATTCAGAGATACACTTAAATATGTTTCTGTTGTATTAAGTCATAGCAGCATCTCCATACTCTTGAAAAATAGGATGTATGGACATAAAACAGAACTGACTTAATTTAAAAGCAAGTCTTAGTTTATATAAAGATTCTTGGATTCCTTGTAATAATTCCAAAAATAACTCCAAAAGTATTTGGGAAATTACCAAAATAGAGCAAGAAGAGATAAACTTGAGTATCCCCTTAATAGAAGCTAGATTTTTTCATCTAAAGGAAATATCAAAAAGTGGGAAACGAATAAGCCTTCTGAGGTGGTGATATTTTATGCTAAAAGCTAAAAGAACAGAAAGAACTCGGCACACAAAGCTGGAGGAAGAACATTCCAGAGACAGGGTGTGGCATGTAAAAGTCTCTACAGACAGAGTATACTGTCTTGGCAGTGGCAGGAATGGATGGGATGACTTTGGAGAGATAGAGGAAGGCTGTAAGGCAGAGTCTTACAGTTTATCCTAAAGAGTGTAGATTAAGAAAAAGCACAAGGACAAAACAATGACGGTTTTAAGCAAGCTACGTCATACACCTACATTTTGAAAAAAATCACCTCTCCTGCTATGTAGGCAATAGATTGGAATAGAGAGAGCGAGCAAGTGAAAATAACAGTAGAGACTCGTGCAGTGGTCCAAGTAAAAAATGATGATGCCTGGACTGAAGGTGAAGACAATGAAATAGAAATGGAAGAATCTGGGAACATTTGGAGTTAACAAGACTTGATGATGGGTTAAATACTGTGGGAAATTGGGCAACCAGAAATTAGTCCTAGCTTTCTGGCTTATATTACCGGGTGGTTGACAGTTCTGAGATGTTGAAGATTGTAAGAGGAAATAAGTGGGGTGGGAAAAATTACATGAATTATACTTTATAACATTTAATAAATTGCCTATGCAACTTATTATTTGGGAAGTAAGAGAATGAGTACAAAACACTAGACACTAAAGGAGAATTTGTTAACAGACTGCAATTTTTTTTTTCTGGTTAAAAGAGTTCTAAAAGATCTGTAAGATTTCTGTTAACTCAGACATGTCAGTCAATTTGTGAAAATCCAGTCCCCACTGCTTGTTAGCAGAAGCTTCAACCTTAACTGT
>NW_007741482.1:13321-15626 GCF_000696425.1 Galeopterus variegatus | reverse complement strand
CCACTGCTTGTTATCAGAAGCTTCAGCCTTAACTGTCCATACAGGCCTGATTCTTGTACTTCCACTTGCAGCCTATGTTCCCAGTGGGGACTTGTGTTTTGGTTACTGTCAGCCCTGAGCCTTGAGGCAGCATGCAGGAGCTGGGAGTGGCAAGGGACTGCTTATTAACTAGTCATGACAATACCCACCTACCCTGTGACTTCAGTTCTGTTTCAATGGAAAGGAGAGTAAGTGGGTAGATGTGTCTCTAGGCCTGTTTGCGTAAGAAATAGGAGAGCAAACTATTATTCTAAACCTAGCATATGATGGAAAAATGTGAAAAGTAACATTTTCCACATTTTTATTACAGAAATTTGCAATAAACAGCAAAAGCAAAAAAGGTTTTCCAGTGAACACCTTGTATACCTATCACCTAGATTCTATCACTAATATTTTAGCAAAGGTGCTTTATAATGCATCGGTCCATTTATCCATTCCTCCATCCCTCCACTCATTCATCTTTTTTGATCCATTTCAAAGTAAATGTTGGACATCAATGCACATCCTGCCAGATAATTCATCATGCATAACATTAAATATAATTAATATTTGTCTACATTTTTTCTTTTGCTGAAAAGAATATATATGTGATGTACAATTCTTAAATGTACATTCACTGAATTTTGACAAATGTATTAAACTATGTAACCCAAACCCCTGTCAAAATACAGAAAATTGCCACCACCCCAGAAATATTCCTCAAACTCCTTCCCATTCAATCACTACTTCTGCCTCCCTAGAGGCAACCATTGTTATACTGTGAAATATACATTTGGTCTTCCTCCCTGTCCCTTTTCTGGCATACATCTCCTAAAATTCTTGGAATCTCCAAAGTGACATCTTTTTGTGTGCTAATGACTGACCAAAGGTTGGCAGCTGCTAGTAGCTTCATGATGGGGACTGGTCACAGGGAAGCCCACTGCAGGTCTTTCAGCCCCACCTCCAATGTCTAGGGAGGGGAGAGGGACTGAAGGTTAGGTTGTTCACCAACGGCCAATGATTTAATCAATCAAGTCTATGTAATGAAGCCTTCATAAAACCCCAAAAGGACAGGGTTTGGAGAGCTTCTGAATAGCTGAGCACATGGAGGTTCCTGGAGGGTGACTCACCCTGGGAGGGCACAGAGGCTTTGCTTTCCTTCTTGTATCTCATCCTATGTGTCTCTTCATCTATAGCCTTTGTAATACCTTTTGTGAGAAACTGGTGAACGTAAGTGTTTCTCTGAGTTCTATAAGCCACTCAGCAAATCATCAAACCCGAGAAGGGAGTTATGAGAACCCCACTTTAGAGCTTTTAAGTCAAAGTTCCAAGGGCCTGGACTTGCAACTGGCATCTGAAGTGGGAACAGTCTTGAGGACTGAGCCCTCAACCTGTGGGATCTGACGCTATCATCAGGTAGACAGTGTTGGAATAGAATTGGAGGACACCCAGCTGGTGTCTGCTGGAGTATTGCTTGATTTGTGAGGGGAAAAGCCCACACGTTTGGTCACAGATGTGTGTCTTCTGTGTTTATTGTTGTGGTGTAAGAATAGAAAAAATAGTTTGTATTTTTTCCTCTCACATCTGGTGCCGGAAGTGTGTTATGAGAATATAGTGAGCGAAAGTGAGTGTGGTTTTTTCCTCTCACCACTGATTTAATTGTTTTTGTTCTTGAACTTCATATAAATGGATTCCTACAATATATATCCTTTTGTGTCTGGTTTCTTTAACTTTTTATGGTTATTACTTTCTGTGACACAGTAAACCTATGTTTACTACTGAATCAAAAAGGATTACTCCATGTTTTCCCCCTAAAAGAGCTACAGTTTTAACCATAGGATCAGAGGTGTATGACCCATTTTGAATTCATTTTTGCATATGGAATAAGGCAAATGTCAAAGTTCTTTTTCTATCTTTCTTTTTTTAATGTGGATATCCAGTTATTCAGTAGCATTTATTGAAAAGACCTTTCTTTCTCCAGACAAGCAACTACCTTCCCACTATGTATTGCTTACCTTGAATTGTACTGCTTTAAAATACTTTTTATACTTTTGCATGATTCATATGCTCATTTATTTTTAAGAGAAATGTAAAGCAAGCAGTTTTTGCTTTCTGTCAGTCCTATAAAACCTGCTTCAATCTGCCCAGCGAAAGCCAGTCATAATAGACCAGTTGAACCTGGCCCACCTTGCCATTTCCTTCTCACAGATAAAGGCTGTTTATACACAGAATAGGACGACTCTGCCCACTCTGATGATTCAGAAACCCAGGAAAACGATGACTTTAC
>NW_007741482.1:10534-13009 GCF_000696425.1 Galeopterus variegatus | reverse complement strand
CTTACTAGCTGTGGTTTATGGCTCAACTCGTATCACTCCCTGATAGACACCTGCCCTCAACCATCCTAAAACACTTATTCCGGAAAAGTCCAGGCTTTTCTCACCTCCAGGAATTTGCACATGCTATAATATTTGCCCATAATGCCCTTATCCTGATTTCTGAGGAATTCTAGTTGTATCAAAAAAAGTCTTTCTCGATCCCCCATCAATCTTAATATTCCCTTCTAGATGCTCCCATAGAACCACAGTCACAGAAATACTATGTCACTTATCCATGTTCCTCCACTTATTCATCCTGTGTTTCTCTCTTCTCCCCACACACAGCCTCCTAACATAAGCCTCTGGAAAGCATAAATTTATTCTATCTTTCTTTGCACCCCAGTATGTTAAAACTACAGCCACAACAATAGTAGATTTCTGAATGAATAATTTAAATTTTCTGAGCTAGTTTAAATTTCAAATCTATTCGAATCAGTAAGTATATTTAGTTTTATATTTATAAAATCCCACAGCCTAATCACTTGATTAGGAAATGTAATCATCTTCCTATATCATAGAATAAAGAAAAACAACTCCCTTGAAGGAATAACAAACATTTGTAATTCCACCTAGTGCATATTCTGAAGTATCCTTACATATGGAAATTGGAGTAATAGTTGTAGGACATTTGAAGTACATATTCTCAAAGAAGTGTATTACGTGTAGCCTACTATTTTCCAAACTGAACTTCTTCTAGCATACTATTTGTGACTCTGAAGAGAAAGTATGCTAGTAAGTAGATGAGGTCCTAATTCTGCAATTTATNATTTCCTTCTCACAGACAAGGGCTGTTTATACACAGAATAGGACGAATCTACCCACTCTGATGATTCAGAGATCCAGGAAAATGATGACTTTACTTTGATTCACAGGGTACTTCCTTTAGCGCTGCTTACTAGCTGTGGTTTATGGCTCAATACTTATCACTCCCTGATAGACACCTGCCCTCAACCATCCTAAAATACTTATTCCGGAAAAGTCCAGACATTTCTCACCTCCAGGAATTTGCACATGCTATAATCTTTGCCCATAATGCCCTTATCCTGATGTCTGAGGAATTCTAGCTGTATCAAAAAAAGCCTTTCTCAATCCCCCATCAATCTTAATATTCCCTTCTAGACGCTCCCATAGAACCACAGTCACAGACATATTATATCACTTATCCATGTTCCTCCACTTATTCATCCTGTGTTTCTCTCTTCTCCCCACACACAGCTTCCTAACATAAGCCTCTGGAAAGCATAAATTTATTCTATCTTTCTTTGCACCCCAGTACGTTAAAACTACAGCCACAACAATAGTAGATTTCTGAATGAAAAATTTAAATTTTCTCAGCTAGTTTAAATTTCAAATCTATTCGAGTCAGTAAGTATATTTAGTTTTAATTTATAAAATCCCACAGCCTAATCACTTGATTTGGAAATGTAATCATCTTCCTATATCATAGAATAAAGAAAAACAACTCCCTTGAAGGAATAACAAACATTTGTAATTTCACCTAGTGCATATTCTGAAGTATCCTTATATATGGAGATTGGAATAATAATTGTAGGACATTTGAAGTACATATTCTCAAAGAAGTGTATTACGTGTAGCCTACTATTTTCCAAATTAAACTTCTCCTAGCATAGTATTTGAGACTCTGAAGAGAAAGTATGCTAGTAAGTAGATGGGGTCCTAATTCTGCAATTTATTAGCTATGTGGAAGTACTGGTGAGGACAGTCTGGGTTATGTTGCAGTAACAGAGACCCCAAAAATCACAGTGGACTCACTGTCACCATAAGCCTAATCATGGGTCAGCCCCCACTCTATTTCACATTGCCAAGTCATCAAGGCAAAGGGGAAAGAGACATAGAAAACCACACACTGACTCTGGAAGTTTCTTCCTGGGATTATCACATGTCACTCCTGCCCACCTTTCTAATAGCTACTCCTGAGTTCATTAGGGCAGGGTACACAATCTTTATGCAGAAAGAAAGTTGCAATACAGTGTTTGGCAAAGTAATTCACTCTACCAAATAAGTGATCTTGGGGGAAAACATATTCCATGCGTGTCTCAGTTTCCTCGTCTATAAAACGATGATAATGCAATGACAATAGTAATTATATCATAGGGTTATGTGGATTAATAGAGATAATGCATGTGAAACCCTTAGCACGGTACCCAGAGTGTAATTATTACTTAGTAAATGTTAGTTTAAAAAATAAAAGAACCTCAGTTTCTGCATCTGTCAAATAAGTAATAGACTAACTGATATCCATAATATCTGGGGCTTCAGCTGGGTGGTTAGAGAAATGAGAGAGGACTGGGACAGTTGTGGGCATGTGCCTGGGGTCTTAGTTCTTCTCCATGTGGCGTCTGTTGGGGTTGAAATATTCTATATGTGTCCCTCACTCATATGTCCAGTGTCTGGACTGGGATAGCTGTAATTTCT
>NW_007741482.1:9701-10325 GCF_000696425.1 Galeopterus variegatus | reverse complement strand
TGTAGAAGCTTTTTAGTTTGATATAATCCCATTTATTTTTTTTTTTTTCTTTTGCCACTTGTGCTTTCATGCTCTTATTCATAAAGTCTTCGCCCAGTCCTACTTCCTGAAGTGTTTCACCTATGTTTAATTTTAGTAGTTTTGTAGTTTTGGTCTTATACTTCAGTCTTTAATCCATTTTGAGTTGATTTTGGTATATAGTGAGGGATACAGGTCTAGTTTCATTCTTCTGCATATGGATGTCCAATTTTCTCAGCACCATGTGTTGAAGAGGCAGTGTTTCCCCCAATGTATGTTCTTGTTGCTTTTGTCAAAGATTAATCAGGTGCAAGCATGTGGGTTGATTTCTGGGTTCTCTATTCTGCTCCATTGGTCTGGGGGTCTATTTTTATGCCAGTACCATGCTGTTTTATTTACTATAGCTTTAGAGTATAATTTGAAGTCAGGTAGTGTTATGCCTCTGGCTTTATTTATTTATTTTTTTCCCTCAGGATTGCTTTGCCTATTCAGGGTCTTTTTTTTTGTTCCTTATGAATATTAGGATTGCTTTTTCTATTTCTGTGAAGAATGTCATTGAATTTTTGTGTGTATGTCATTAGTATTTTGATGGGAACTGAATTGAAT
>NW_007741482.1:8289-8978 GCF_000696425.1 Galeopterus variegatus | reverse complement strand
CAAAAAAAAACTTTGTTTAACTCAAGGTCACAAATTTTTTTCCTGTTTTTTCTCTTCTAAAGTTTTGAAGTTTTACATTTTAAAGTTAGATCTTTAAACTATTTTTGAGTTGATTTTTGTATAAAGTGTGAGACATTTCATAGGGGTTCATGTTTTGCATATGGATGTCCAATTTTTCCAAGTCTATTTGTAAAAAGACGTTCTTTTTTCCTTTGAATTGTTTTCTCACCTTTTCAGAAATTAATTGACCATATGGGTCTATTTTGAACTCTATTTATAAATCTATATGTCTGTCCCTTTTCTAATATCACACTATTTTGATTAATGTAACTTTATACTAAGTTTTAAAATAAGATAGTTTGAATTCTCTAACTTTGCTTGTGGTTTAGAAAATTGTTTNTCCAATTTTTCCAAGTCTGTTTGTAAAAAGACGATCTTTTTTCCTTTGAATTGTCTTCTCAACTTTGTCAGAAATTAATTGACCATAATGGGTACATTTTGAACTCTATTTATAAATCTACATGTCTATCCCTTTCCTAATATCACACTATTTTGATTAATGTAGTTTTATAGTAAGTTTTAAAATAAGATAGTTTGAATTCTCTAACTTTGCTTGTGTTTTAGAAAATTGTTTTGGCCATTCTAGTTCTTTTAGTCTTTCCATATAAATTTAGAATCAGTCTATTTAA
>NW_007741482.1:5471-7001 GCF_000696425.1 Galeopterus variegatus | reverse complement strand
ATGAAAATATTCAAGCAGGAGCATTAAGTTGGTTTTAACATATAGAGGTTATCTCGTGGAGCACAAATCTCCCTTTCATGGTGAAGAGTGAGGCATTCTCCATTCTCTCAGCATTCCACTCTTTCTGCAGGGCCAGAGAATAAATCATTTGGCTGCTGCTGCTGCTGCTGCTGCTGCAACCCATAACTAACCAACCCATACCCGTTCCCACCTTACATTGTGGGTACTTACCTTCCTAGACAAGGATGCAGGGGACCAAGGGGATATCTAGGCCTCCATCCCATTTTGATCATGTATGGTTATTAGGCCCAAATGTCTTAGGCCACTACAAGACCCGTCGCCTCATTCATCTTGCAGCTTCTTTGCATCTACTCTTTTCATTTCAGACTGACAGAGTACCAGTAACCAACACAGAGTGATGGGGATTGTGGCGGTTGTGTGGGCAACTGTTATTGAGGAGCAAGTCTCTCATGCTTTAGGAAACCACCTTGGTGTTCCTGCTTGAATATTTTCATGCTTCCCATTTCTATGGTGCCATTTCATTACTTTTAAAATGGTACTAAAGGTTAATTGCTGACTAGAAATAATTGGCCCATGTAGCTTTTTTTTTTCCACCCAATTTCTCCCTAATTCCACTTTCCTCCCCTTTACCACTTCCAATAACCATATATCTGTTCTCTCCTTCTGGAAGTTCTTTGTTATTGTGGCCTTTCTCTCACTCTCTGTCTCTCTCTGTCTCTGTCTCTGTCTCTGTCTCTCTCTCTCTCTCTCGCTCTCTTTTTCTCTCTCGAAAGTTCAGTGTTATTATTGTGGCCTCTCTCTCTCTCTCTCTCTCTTCTCTCTCTCTCTCTCTCAGACATGTGGTATCTCTCTTTCTGTGCCTGGCTGATTTCACTTAATATAATTTTCTCCAAGCTCATTCATGCTTCTGTGAATGGCAGAATTTCATTCATTTTTATGGCTGACTAGTATTCTCTTGTGAATATATACCACATTTTTCTTATCCAGTCCTCTGTTAATGAATTATTTAGGTTGGTTCCATAAATTGGCTATTGTACCCAGAGCTGCAGTAAACATGGGAGTGCAGGTACCCCTTTGACATGATGATTTCTATTCCTTTAGGTATATACACAGTGGTGGGATTGCTAGATTGTGTGATAGTTCTATCTGTTGTTGTTTGAGAAACCTCTATACTGTTTTCCATAATAGCTGTACTAATTTAGAGTCCCACCAGTAGTGTAGAATAGTCCCCCTTTCTCCACATCCTCACCAGCATTTTCTATTCTCTGTTTTTTTTTTTTTTTTTGATAATAGTTCTAACTTGGGTGATATGATATCTCAGTGTGGTTTTGATTTGCATTTCCCTAATGATTAGTGATATTGAGCATTTTTTCAGGTACCTGTTGGCAATTTATATGTCTTCCTTTGAAAAATATCTATTGAGCTCCTATGCCCATTTTTTAATTGGATTATTTGTTTTTTATGGTGATATTGTTTGAGTTCCTTGTATATGCTGGATACTAATGCTTT
>NW_007741482.1:3738-4963 GCF_000696425.1 Galeopterus variegatus | reverse complement strand
TTGAAGAGGCAGTGTTTTCCCCAATGTATGTTCTTGTTGCCTTTGTCAAAGATTAATCAGCTGCAAGTATGTGGGTTGATTTCTGGGTTCTCTTTCTGCTCCATTGGTCTGAGGGTCTATTTTTATGCCAGTGCCATGCTGTTTTATTTACTATAGCTCTAGAGTATAATTTGAAGTCAGGTACTGTTATGCCTCTGGCTTTATTATGTTCCCCCCCCCCAGGATTGCTTTGGCTATTCAAGGTCTTTTTTTGTTCCTCATGAATGTTAGGATTGTTTTTCCTATTTCTGTGAAGAATGTCATTGATTTTTGTGTGTGTGTGTCATTGGTATTTTGATGGGAACTGAATTGAATCTGTAGATTGCTTTGGACATTTTCACAATATTAATTCTTCCAATCCAAGAACATGGAAAGTCTTTCTGTCTTTTTGTGTCCCCTTTAGCATCTTTCAGTAGTGCTTGATAGTTTTCATTGTAAAGATCTTTCACCTGCTTGGTTAAATTCATTCCTAGGATTTTTATTGTTTGAGCGACTATTGTAAATGGGCTTGCTTTCTTGATTTCCTTTTCTGCTAGTTAATTATTGGAGAATTAAAAAGCTACTGATTTGGGGGTGTTAATTTTGTATCCTACAACATTACTGAAATTGTTAATCAGCTCTAAGAGTTTCTGGTAGAGTCTTTACATTCTCTTTATATAGGATCATGTCATGTGCAGACAGGATCTGTCTCTTTATATAGGATCATGTCATGTGCAGACAGGATCTGTTTGACTTCATCTTTTCCACTCTGGATGCCCTTTATTTCTTTCTTTTGCCTGATTGTTCTATGGAGTACTTCTAATACTATATTAAATAAGAGTGGTGAGGGTGGGCATTTTTATCCTGCTCTTGTTCTTAAGTTAAAACCTTTCATCTTTTCCCCATTCAGGATGACATTGGTGGTGGATTTGTCATACATGGCTTTTATTGTGTTGAGATACTTTGCTTCTATCCCTAATATGCTGACAGTTTTTATGTTGAATTTTGTCAAATGCCTTTTTTGTGTCTATTGAGATAATCATATGTTTTTTGTCCTTGATTTTGTTGATGTGGTGTGTCACATTTTTTGACTTGCATATGTTGAACCATCCTTGCCTCCCTGGGATGAATGCCACTTCATTATGGTGTACAATTTTTTAAAAAATGTTGCTGTATTCTGATTGCCAATAGTATGTTGAGGATTTTG
>NW_007741482.1:0-352 GCF_000696425.1 Galeopterus variegatus | reverse complement strand
AACATCTTTCCTGTGTTCCTGCCACCCAGTGGTCATTCTGGAACCTCAGCCATAGTCTGCCTCATTGTTCAGTTGGCTTTGACAGATTCTCCCCATTCTCTTTAGATGATGCATCCTCTGGTCAGAGAGAGGCATATTCCTCCCTTGGAGTTGTTCATGTTTGCCTGCAGCTAACACCACCATTGACTTATCACCACTCCAGATGCTGTGAAATTGCAGCTTAGAGACAGGGCTTGATTGTAGGCAGGGGCGGGATAGAAACAAAGCAAAATAGAAACTAGAGCTTTTTTCCCCCAGTGTCTCTGTCCCAAGGGGCCCATTTTGTCACTTCATAGACAATAAAGAAAGAGGT
>NW_007741481.1:24913-25254 GCF_000696425.1 Galeopterus variegatus | reverse complement strand
TTCCTTTCAGAGGAGTAGGAAGAGAATGGTAATAGCCCGGGTAGAATGACCCAGATGCCCTCCTGAGTCCCATGTGGGTCATAACTGTTTCTTCTTCCCCCGCCTGGCAGTGATGATTTCAACCCAAAGAAAGTTTAAATTGTGAAAACTCCAATTTTACTGTCAAGTTAACTGGAAAACTAGAAACAGAAGTCTTTTCTTCCTGCCAAGCAATACCAAATCTTTGTTGTAAGTTCTTCTTTAAAAAATACATGTATTGGAGGCATTCAGTCCCATTCATCATTCATAGTATGTTTTGTATTCATTTGTGTCTTAGTCCATTCAAGCTGCTATAAAAAAAA
>NW_007741481.1:22337-23172 GCF_000696425.1 Galeopterus variegatus | reverse complement strand
GAAGGACTTTTGGACCCCTTTAGCATAATGTATATGCTACTGATGTGGAAAGCTAGTCCTAAAATTAGTTTAATGCTAGTTCTGCCCCAGCTCAAACCTAAATGTAACATTATCACCCACATTTACAGAGGACTGATCAGTAACAGGAAACCAATTATGATTTACCAAATTACAGTGAGAGAAGGAGCTGGCCTATGACCTATCACACTAGCAGAGGGCACTTCTTTCCTAGCATATAAGACTGATAAGGATAGCAAATTAGAAAGAGGAGAAGATGCCTGATAAATATTGGATAAGAGTTAAACAGATATTTTTAATGAGCTTTGGAAAGCTGATAAAGGCTTTTTCCTTGTCTTTAAAGATAGAACTTTGGTCACTTTGAATTGGAATCCTAGTCCTTAGGAAAACACCTGGAGTCACCATGATAAATTCCTATTTTATGATCCCTTTTCTAAAGTTTATGTAAGATGTCATCAAGATGTCAGAACACACGGTCCCCAGAAGTACTGTCTTCCATAACTGATCAATTTACAACTATTGAAAAGCAAAAACTGGCAACTGGGGACCATTGGAGCTCGGGGGAAGAGGAGAAGAGACCCACATAGTTCATGAAGGTGGGAGAATCTGCAGCAAGAGACAGACAGGACTGCTCTGACCACTTTGAGCCCTGAGTCATTTCCTAGTCACCCTGGTGAGGGACAAAAAGAAGCTGCAGCACACAGAGCAGGAGCTGACAAAAGCTGCAACTACACCTTTACATAAAGTTGCTTGGAGTCTGCAGGGGACAAGAGGGCCTCAGAGTGCACAATACCCGCCCCCAGGCCAGCAAGACCAA
>NW_007741481.1:11013-19354 GCF_000696425.1 Galeopterus variegatus | reverse complement strand
AGCCATGGCTACCAAGTGGTGGAAGTGGTCCAGTCAGAGCAAAAGCAGACTGGTCAAGAGTGAGGGTCATGGTAATAGTTTTTTGGGATGTTAAAGGCATTTTGCTTGTTGAATTTCTGGAGAGCCAAAGAACAATAACATTGGCTGATTATGAGAATGTTTTCAGAAAGTTAGCCAAAGCTTTAGCAGAAAATCACCTGGGAAAGTTTCACCCAAGAGCCCTTCTCCACCCTGACAATGCTCGTGTTCGTTCTTCTCATCAAACAAGAGCAATTTGCAAGAGTTTTGATGGGAAATCATTTGGATCTACCTTACAGTCCTGATTTGGCTCCTTCTTTTGTTTCCCAATCTTAAAAAAATCTGTAAATGACACCTATTTTTCTCTAGTTAATAATGTAAAAAAAGACTGAATTGACATGGTTAAATTCCCAGGACACTTGGTTCTTTAGAAATGGACTAAACAGCTGGTATCATCACTTACAAAAGTGTCTTGAACTTGATGAAGATTATGTTAAGAAATAAAGTTTATATTTTTTTATCTTTTAATTCCGTTTTTTCATGAACCTTTTAAAGTCCCCTCATATCTTCATAACAGATCTAAAGTACTTTGTATTCCCTGCTCATTTAAATCCAATAATGTCAATCAATGCTGTGGACTAGTGTATTGTTCTTTAGAATGTCAAAATGATCAAAATCTCTGCAGATATTCTATGGCAGACAGTAGGAGAGTTGACACAGCCCTGAGCCTACACTAAGAGGGTATACTCGTGACCCTGTCACGTAAAAACAAACTGCTTCTAGCAGTACTTGCGAATTGGTGTAGAGAAAACAGCATTTGCTATGTCAGTCACCACACACCAAGTGTCGGGGCTGTGAGATTTGCATCAGTAAAGATACCATTTCTGGAACAGATGCTGCAATGGGAGTCACCATCTGATTAAGTTAATGGTAATCAACAGGCATTTTTTAACATCTTTTTTCCTGCTGCACTAGCCAAACAGGCNAGCCATGGCTACCAAGTGGTGGAAGTGGTCCAGTCAGAGCAAAAGCAGACTGGTCAAGAGTGAGGGTCATGGTAATAGTTTTTTGGGATGTTAAAGGCATTTTGCTTGTTGAATTTCTGGAGAGCCAAAGAACAATAACATTGGCTGATTATGAGAATGTTTTCAGAAAGTTAGCCAAAGCTTTAGCAGAAAATCACCTGGGAAAGTTTCACCCAAGAGCCCTTCTCCACCCTGACAATGCTCGTGTTCGTTCTTCTCATCAAACAAGAGCAATTTGCAAGAGTTTTGATGGGAAATCATTTGGATCTACCTTACAGTCCTGATTTGGCTCCTTCTTTTGTTTCCCAATCTTAAAAAAATCTGTAAATGACACCTATTTTTCTCTAGTTAATAATGTAAAAAAAGACTGAATTGACATGGTTAAATTCCCAGGACACTTGGTTCTTTAGAAATGGACTAAACAGCTGGTATCATCACTTACAAAAGTGTCTTGAACTTGATGAAGATTATGTTAAGAAATAAAGTTTATATTTTTTTATCTTTTAATTCCGTTTTTTCATGAACCTTTTAAAGTCCCCTCATATCTTCATAACAGATCTAAAGTACTTTGTATTCCCTGCTCATTTAAATCCAATAATATCAGGGCCAGCCCGGTGGCGCACTGGAGAGTGTGCCGCTTGGGAGTGCGGCAGCGCTCCCACTGAGGGTTCGGATCCCATGTGGAGACCGGTTCCCGCTCACTGGCTGAGCGCGGTGCAGGTTCAACACCGAGGGTTGCGATCCTGTTGCCGGTCAGTAAAAAAAAAAAAAGACAAAAAAAAAAAAAGGAAAAAATAAAAAAATAAAATAAATCCAATAATATCAGTCAATGCTGTGGACTAGTGCATTGTTCTTTAGAATGTCAAAATGATAAAAATCTCTGCAGATATTCTATGGCAGATAATAGGAGAGTTGACACAGCCCTGAGCCTACACTACAAGGGTATACTTGTGACCCTGTAAGGTAAAAGCAAACTGCTTCTAGCAGTACTTGTGAATTGGTGTAGAGAAAACAGCATTTGCTATGTCAGTCACCACACACCAAGTGTCGGGGCTGTGAGATTTGCATCAGTAAAGATACCATTTCTGGAACAGATGCTGCAATGGGAGTCACCATCTGATTAAGTTAATGGTAATCAACAGGCATTTTTTAACATCTTTTTTCCTGCTGCACTAGCCAAACAGGCAAGATAAATATGGATATGACTAATTTCATCACTCCTGCATCTTACAAGTCTTAGAGGTCCTTTGGGAAAAGGCTTAAAGGAAGACTTAGAGTATATACCTGTGACTATGTGTGTGTGTCAGGGGTGGGGGGTTTAAATCAAACAACAATTATATTTTCTGAGCACCTACTATGTATGTGGCATTGAGTAATAGATCTAAAGATGAGACAAAAGGGCTGCCCTCAAGGAGTCATTTTTTTTTAATCTGGAAGAAGCTGTCAAGTAGAAGTAAATATACACAGATAAATTGTAATACCATCATTAAGTGGTATGATAAGCACAAAATTAAGTGACATGGGACTACTTAATACAGGAAGAAATCTACTATTTTTAGAAAAGACCCTTAAGAGAGCACTAAATACATTCCCTTGGAATTGGCTGAAGCCAGTGTTAGCATTTTAACCTGAATCTTGTTAGAATAGTGGGTGGCTTCATTTTCTTCTTTATACTCTTTTGCATTTTCCAAAATCTCTCTAGCAAAATTTCACTCATTTTATAGTTTGAATAAATCTTATTTTAAAATCCTCTCAAACAAAAGTTCTATTCCATTTTATAGCTACTCAATAATCCTTCTTCTCAGATATTTCCCTAAGCCAGATATAACTGCTGGTGGTGATAATGATGCTTTGAATGATGATAATCTGGCTTTATCACTTAGCAGCTGTGATCTGGACTCTGCCTCAGTTTCTTCAGATGTAAAGTGGAATAAGAATACCTACTTAATAAGGTCGTTGTAACAATTAAATGCAGAAGAGATACAAAACCCCTAGAATAGTGCCTAGCACATGATAAGAATTCGATAAATGGTAATAATAATAATAACAAAAAAACCCAATAGCAACGAGCATCCGTTGAGCACTCACCATGTGCCAGACACTGTGTGAAGCATTTCAATGAATTATGTCATCTACTCTCCCCAGCCGGATGTAACTAATGCGGGTGAGATTTTAATTCAACTGCTTTAGTGATCCACATTCACAGACTTGCATCAGAGAAATGGCAAGTGTGGATAGGTATGAATGATTCTCCCCCAACTAGAAAGCAATGGCATAGATTACATACATCTCAACATCATTAGCTTGGACTTTCTCCCAAAACCGGACAAAAGCTTTCGACTCCTCAAAGGCAGCCCAGCCTTGCTTTCATTATTTTGCCCTTTGGAATAGGGACTGACTTCAGCACTGACCTCAGATGGCAGTCTCACTGTCAAGTGATCTAATTGCTGTCGTGGATGCTACTTCCACTCTTTTACTGAGGCTTCAGTCCACACCAGAAATACAGTAACTAAGAGGAGCCTGGCATAGCTATTATACAGGTTGCTGAGTATCCATGGAGAGTATAATTCACACATCCATGCACGTCATTCTCATTTTTCTGCGTCATTCACTTTCCAGGGACCATTTTAAATCCTCATGAAATTTTCAATTCATAAAATAGATCTGCATCAATAAAATAAATGGGTATAAAGACATGTTGTTTTCCTTTGGGGGCATTTTTCTCTTTATTTACTTCCTCTCTTAACACACATAAGTCGTTCACTGATAACTATCTACTCGTACATTCAGAAAATATTCAGTGACCATTGTCAGTACCAAGCCTTTATGCTAAGCTCTAGGAATAAAATGCTGATCAACAGAGAGCCCCTTATTTCAAGGACATTAGAGTCTAAAGTGGAATACAGATAACAGGCAGGCGGTATGAAAGTGCTAAGACAGGAAAGCATTGCATAGTAGGAAAGTACTGAGCCTGATTACATAACCGGTAAGTGAGAGTAGACAGGGACCAGAGAAGGCCTCCTGGGGTGACATACAGGCTGAGATAAAAAGAATTTAATGTCAGCTCTTTATTCAACAAATATTTACTGAGCACCTACTCTGCACAAGCACTGTTAAAGATGCTATAGAAGTAGTAACGACTTAGACAAAATCCCTGCTTTCAGGTTGCATATTGAGAGAGACTGCCAAGAAAGAAAGCCATAAATATATATTTTTATAAAAATATGTTTTTATAAATATATGCTTTAGGTATGCTTTTACTGCTAAAAGAAACCAAAACAAAGCAAAGAAAATAAAGAAATAGGAACAAAATTAAATACAGTTTATTTTATTCAAAAAACAATTTAAAAAAATAAAGAGGAAAGAATGGATCCATCAGGAACAGCCACTTTGAGCAGGAGGCATTTAAGCATAAACTTGAGTAAGGAAGCCAACCAGGTGCTCTTTATTGCCAAATGGCACCTGTAACAAACCATTAGAAAACGTCTGGCAGATGGCTCTGAACTTGGTACTTCCCTCACTGCTAGGGGGCTTGACTAGGGGCCCTGCTGATCTTGGCTGGGCTCACTCACAAGTCGGGGATGGAAACCAACAAGGCCAGAGTAAAACAGACACAGGGGGAGCAACCTGAGGATAGAGAGGGCGGCAGGAGCTAGATTCATGCACGTGACCGTAAAGAATTGGAATATGAGTTAAGGGTGATGGGAAGCTTTTGAGAAAGGAAGTTCCATGACGTGATTATTATTTGAAAAAGATCGCTACTTTTTTAATTGAAACATAATTGATTATATATATTTGTGGGGTACAGAGTTGAATATCAATACTTGTGTACAATGTGTAATGATCAAATCAGGATAATTAGCATATTTATCATTACAAAACATAGTCATTTTTTGTGTTCATTAACCAATTTCTCATGAGTCCCCTTACCCCCTCCCTTTGCCACCTCTAGTAACCACAGTTCTGATCTCGCCTTTTGAAAGTTCACTATATTATAGTGACTGTTTTCTTTCTCTCTCTTTCTTTCTTTCTCTTGAAAAAAGATCATTCTTGTGACTACAGGATAGACTGTAGTGAGTCAAGAGCTGAAAGTGACCAGACAAGGGGCCTTTATGATATCCTGGCAATAAATTGTGGTGGCTTGGACTAGAGCAGTAAAGGCAGAAATGATGAAAAAATTTAAAAATTTTTGAAGATACATCTGGCAGATCTTAGAGGAAAACTGGAGATGGGTCAGTAAGAAGACTGGAGAAAGAGTAATCCAGGCCTAGAAGTGGATTCTGCAGGCTGCACTCACCAGGCTGCCCTGTAGCGACATAGAGTGGTTGCCTCAGACACTTTTCCAGAGAGTGACATTGCCCCTGTTCTACCAATTTGACCAGTGGCACCAGCAGATTTGACATAAGTTGGTCTATTTCTCATCCCTGGCTGCCAGCAGGCCCACTGAGCACACACCCTAAAGGACAAGAACAGGCTCAGGGGTCAGTGGTCTCAGGCGTGAACCCAGGCTCTCCAGGCTACTAGTGGTGTGGGGTCTGCAAAGCTACTCACCTCTGAGTCCCAACCTCCTCTTTAAAATAGGGGGATTAAAATCCTCCTCATAGGGTTGTTGTAAGGACTGTGTGAAAACTATATGGACAAGCACCTGCTATGGTGTCAACACGCTCCACATTGGAGCAACACAGTTATGTGAAGGTGAAGGCAGCATTCCCCATGAAGCATTAGTTCCAGGGGTTGTTAACAAGTACTTTCTGTAAAACTGTTTCCGTCACTCAAATATAATTATGAAACACCAAGTTGAAAGGTCTCTTTACAATAGGAGCTTCCAGAACTTGCAATGGGCTAATTTTCTGTGACTCTCCATGAGGAAGAAGAGAATAAAAATCTCTAACTGTTTCTCAAGTATTTTCAGAATGGAATGCTTATTCTCTTAAATACCTCCTGCAATGACTTGGCTGTTTCACATCTTAGAAAATATTGGGGTAAAAACATTGTATCCCAAGGACCTAATAAATGCTGAGCAGAAATAACCATTAACCCACTTGCCCTCTCTGAGTTTGACAAGACCCTGTCCCAGAGCTGCCAGGAGGGGTGACTCAGAAAACTGGAATATGAGGTCAAGTCCAAGAGATGAAATTCCAGGAAAGGTATTGGATCAACGTGAAACTGGGAGGAGATAAGCAGAGAGTCTGAGGTCAGAGGTCAGAGATCAGAGGTGGAAAACCAGAACCTCGAAGCTAGAAACAGGACCAAAAAAGGAGAAGAGAGAGAACAGAAAGGATGGCTGCATGCAGACCAACAGAGAGAGAGGGAATCCATCCTTGACTCAAGGCAAATCTTGTGAAAAACTGTGGCCCTGTGGACCTGTGGCCCTCCCCCTATCCTTGGCATGTTCTGTCTGGGTTAGGGGCAGGGACTAAAGAGTTAGGTGACTGAGACATTTGCATGGATTTGCCAACCAGACAGGAATGGCTTGTGTTGCACTAAGGCAAGGGCATCTCTTCTAGAGCAGTACACAGGGGCCCTTAGAGAGGCGGTGGGGATAGGGGTGGGGTGGGAGTCCAAGCAGGAGTACTTGGACAGGGCCTATTGAAGGGCCCCCGAGATGCATGTCTTGTTTCTCAGTGTTGCATGGGGTTAGCCCTGCTGGGCCAGAAGATCTAACCCACTGTGATTTCTCTTGCTCTAGGTCACAGGTTCACAGAGCAGCCCTGTGCACGACCCTCCGTATCTCCAAGAATATCCAAGACCTTGAAGTTCCTGAAAGACACAGTCACATTCCTCTCTTGCCCTCCTCATGTTTGAACTTCCATTCCTCCATTTTGAACACATTCTTGGCCAAGCTAGGAACAGGTTGAAGTCCATTTTTAAAAGTGTCATGGGCCAAGAATGTGGCCTTTCACTCAGCTGTTTGGCAAATTTCCTCAATGTGTTTTATTATCACTGACCAACTCACCACTCTCCTGTACTAGTTTTCTTTCTCACTGTGATGATTATGTCACAGAAGAATATCTGCTCAATTCCACTCATTCAAGTACCCATAACTGCTTTTAGGCAACATTTACTGAGCACATTTATTCATCAGGAATTGAACCAAGCCTTACATGCTTTACTTCATTTAATTCCCACAGCAAGCTTAAAAGAAAGAGAAATAATTTTTTTTCCAGTTTTACTGATGAAAAAACTGAAAAGTTGAGCAAAAAGTCCCAGAGAGTAAGTTCCAGAGCTAGGATGCAAGCCCAGTTTCAACTCCACAACCTTATATATGACACTAAATAAAAGATCCTAGTCTAATTCCAGCACTGAACTGGGAATCTGGAGATGTGGGTTCCATTCCAACTCTACAATGTGCTACCCAATGGGAAAGTCACTCACTGGGCTTTTTTTTCTCCTTTAAGATAAAAGCTTATGAGGTGATCACATTCAAAGCCCTTTTAACTGTAATAGTCCTTGTGCTTATTTTTCTAAATGTAATACACAGATAAAAGGGCACTTATTGTGTTTTTCTTTCAATATTTGCAATTAAAAGTTTGGAATTTTTTTTTTCCATTCAGTCCTTTGAGGCAGTCTTGGGCACATCTCTGGATTCTTTTTGTTCTTTGTTCCCACACCCAAGATCCATCCAAAGCATTCTAATTGCCTTGCAGGCAATTCCTACTCTGCCACGTGGAGTACAAGGCATAATCCTGGCAGTAGGGTGATTCCGAGCATCTGCCTCCCTCTGCAGACACTGAGGGTGCCTTTGTCTGCATTCCCCCTGGTATTGCCAGGGGTTGGACATGTGATCCTACCAGAGTCATTCAGATTTAGGCTCATGCCCTTTGGGACACTAGCTAGATACCAGGGATGATCTCAGATCACATCTTGTGGTGCTTTGGGCAACAGTGGGAGCAGCAGTTCAAGAGTTGCAGGAGCTACAATAAATAGTGTGGTGTGTGTGCCAGCAGCAGCTTCCTACCCAGTCTGTTTCTGTAGAGTGATTTCAGCTGTGGCCTGCTGCTGAGCTCTCTGGGTCAATGTAATGTGCTTTCTGATATCCTCCCAATAGTTTTTTCCTTTCCCCTTTTCTTTTCCTTCCTTCCTTCCTTCCTCCTTCCTTCCTTCCTTCCTCCTTCCTTCCTTCCTTCTTCCTTCCTTACTTCCTTCTTCCTTCCTTCCTCCCTCCCTCCCTCCTTCCTTCTTCCTTCCTTCCTTACTTCTTCCTTCCTTCCTTCTTCCTTCCTTCCTTCTTCCTTCCTTCCTTCCTTCCTCCTTCCTTCCTTCCTTCCTTCCTTCCTTCCTCCTTCCTTCCTTCCTTC
>NW_007741481.1:0-7430 GCF_000696425.1 Galeopterus variegatus | reverse complement strand
GTGTGTGTGTGTGTGTGTGTGTGTGTGTGTGTGTGTGTGTGTGTGTGTGTGTTTGAGGTGGCTTGTGGGTGTTGGGATCTGAACCCTTGACCTCCACCTCTAACCAACTTAGCTAACCCGCCAGCCCCCCTTGGTGGTGCAACCTTTGCAATATCTATTTCTACAATCCTTCCCCATGCTCCTGACTCCACCTTCTTTGGGCTGCATTTGTCACCTTGCCAGGCCACTGCAGTAGCTTTCTGGCTGACCCCTCACAAGATCTCGTTATTGATCCCTCATCCTGCTGCTGGTTGTTGATCCAGTACCTGATAGCAATCAGTATTCTATGGAAGTGGCCCCTGAGTTTCAGGAGATTGATTAGGTTTATTGCATGGAAGGAGCACTGGAGCCTAGGTGACCAGAGGCCAGGGTTAGGATCCGGAACCTGTCCTTTCCTTGCCTGGTACAGCCTTCAGCCAAGTGCTCCACATCTCTGGCTTCCTCTCCAGGTGGATCAGGAAGGCCTTTCTGGCTCTAGCCTCTCTGAGGCTTCCATTACAATTCCATGCCTTCGCAGACACGACTGTCTCTTGCTCCCTGTGCTGGCCTGTTCCCCAATCAGCCACACTTTTCTGTCCCACTGTGCCTCTGGAAAGCCCTCCTTCTTATTCTGAATATCCAGGTCCTACTCATCCTTGAAGAACTGACTCGGCTGTGTTACTCCCCGAAGGCTTCTGCTTGTCCTTTGCTGGGAAGAACCACTCTGTCCTTGCAGAGCCACTCTCTAGCATTTTATCTAGCACTGACCACCCTTCCTGTGGAGCTGTTCTAAACCTGTCCTGCTGCTGCCGTCCACCTGCATGACCCCTAGCATTGTGCATGGTAGAGGATATAGTTTTGGGAGTCCCAGTACCTGGACCCATGTCCTAGCTCTGACACTAAGTAATTTTGTTACCTTGAACGTGTCACGTAGCCTTTTCAAGCCTCAATTTCTCCAAATGTAAAATGGGAACAACAATCTATTCATAGTGTCGCTGTGTTGATTAAATGAGACAATACATGAGAATGTGCTTTGTGAGCTGTAAAGCAATTTACAGATGTAAATAATCATAGTAAAGATAAACATTACTCAGATGCCGGCAAGAGTGATTGCCTTTCCAAAACAATAAAAAAAAGGAAGAAGAAGGTGGGGAAAACTGGAAAATGAAAAGGTTTTTCTTTTTCATTGCAGTCTCAAAATTTGGGGACAGATTTCTAATTATTCCTTTTAGATCAATTACCAGGTGGTGTTAAACATAATAGTAAAAGCTAGAAATTAACTTTTGATCAATGAGGGGGTGATTTAATTATAGTTAATGGGAATAGTATGTTGTCATTAGAATTATATATATATATATATATATATATATATATTTTTTTTTTTTTTGTCTTTTTTCCGTGTCCGGCAACGGATCGCAACCCTCAGTGTCGCCCCCGTAGGCCAGGACCGGCAACGGGATCGCAACCCTCTGTGTTGCCCCCGCGCCTCGCTCAGCCAGTGAGTGGGAACCGGTCTGTATGTGGGATCCGAACCCTCGGCGGGAGCGCTGCCACGCTTCCCAAGCGGCGCACTAGCGCAGTGCGCCACCGGGCCGGCCCCTAGAATTATATTTTTAAAGACTATTTAAAGACCTGGGAAACCAGTCATAATATAACATAAAGGCTAAAAAAAAGCAGGATACTAAATAGTGTTTGCAGAGAGGAGGTATAAGAAGTGAAAAGACTTTTCCCACCACTCTTCATAGCTTTTATTAGGCCTCCGAATGGGGTGCCTGGTGCCAGAGAACTTGGGACATATTCCAGGGCCTGAGTCTTTCACAAATAGCTCACTCCCTGCCTACCAAGAGTCAGGGATTCAGGACGGATGAACCAGGAGCCCAGCACCTCCAGTGAGTCCATTGCCTGTCCAGATTCAAGGCCTGCTTCTGTGTCTCTATGGCCTGACATTCCAGGGTCCTTTTCTCCATCACTCTCCCAGCTGGACTGTGGATCTCAGACAAATACAACCTCTTAGGTCCTGCTTTGACACAGTTTCCAGAGTGGGTTTATAGGAAAGGCTCCCTCCAGCCAAAAAACGGGCTCCAAGTACAAACCCTGGAGAACTAAGTTCCAAAAAGATGGGCCATGTGGGCCATGGGAGGGGGAAAAAATGAGCTGTCACGTGTGATTGGGGAAGTGCAAGGGGCTCCAGAGAGAAGGTGACATTTATGCTGGCCATGGAAGGATGGTAGGGATTTGGCAAGTGGAGATATGATCGTTAAAATAAAGTCATATGGGGGCCGGCCCGGTGGCGCACTGGATAGTGCGCCGCTTGGGAAGCGCGGCGGCGCTCCCGCCCGAGGGTTTGGATCCCACATGCAGACCGGTTCCCGCCCACCGGCTGAGCGAGGCGCAGGAGCAGCTCCAAGGGTTGCGATCCCGTTGCCGGTCCCCGGTCCGGTACG
Source organism: Galeopterus variegatus (assembly GCF_000696425.1). Classification (NCBI taxonomy): domain Eukaryota; kingdom Metazoa; phylum Chordata; class Mammalia; order Dermoptera; family Cynocephalidae; genus Galeopterus; species Galeopterus variegatus. The sequence goes on along the minus strand of NW_007741481.1, from coordinate 4,968 downwards.
GGGGCAACACTGAGGGTTGTGATCCGTTGCCGGACACGGAAAACGACAAAAGACAAAAAAAAAATAAAAAAAATAAAGTCATATGGGGGCCGGCCCGGTCGCGCACTGGATAGTGCGCCGCTTGGGAAGCGCGGCGGCGCTCCCGCCCGAGGGTTTGGATCCCACATGCAGACCGGTTCCCGCCCACCGGCTGAGCGAGGCGCAGGAGCAGCTCCAAGGGTTGCGATCCCGTTGCCGGTCCCCGGTCCGGTACGGGGGCAACACTGAGGGTTGTGATCCGTTGCCGGACACGGAAAACGACAAAAGACAAAAAAAAAATAAAAAAAATAAAGTCATATGGGGGCCGGCCCGGTCGCGCACTGGATAGTGCGCCGCTTGGGAAGCGCGGCGGCGCTCCCGCCCGAGGGTTTGGATCCCACATGCAGACCGGTTCCCGCCCACCGGCTGAGCGAGGCGCAGGAGCAGCTCCAAGGGTTGCGATCCCGTTGCCGGTCCCCGGTCCGGTACGGGGGCAACACTGAGGGTTGTGATCCGTTGCCGGACACGGAAAACGACAAAAAGACAAAAAAAAAATAAAATAAAATAAAATAAATAAAGTCATATGGTTATTATCTTACTTACATTTCATACTTCAGGGTGGTTAGTGGGAGATGCTTTGTTTAAAATATCCTTTTCCCCCTTATTAAAAATTTTATTGTAGAAAATGTGGAAAATAAAGATAAGAAAAAGAATAAAAGTTTCTTATAACCTCACCGTCTAGAGCAGCGGTTCTGGGGCCGGCCTGTGGCTCACTCGGGAGAGTGCGGTGCTGATAGCGCCAGGGCCGCGGGTTCGGATGCCATATAGGGATGGCCAGTTTGCTCGCTGGGTGGGCATGGTGCTGACAACACCAAGTCGAGGGTTGAGATCCCCTTACCGGTCATCTTTTAGAAGAAAAAAAAAAATAGAGCAGCGGTTCTCAACCCTGGCTGCACATTAGTATCTCCTGGGGAGCTTTTAACAAGTACCATGAACTATCTTCAGAGAGTCTGGTTCATATGGGATGAGGTGGGCCTCAGTGCTCACACACACACACACAAATGCATATATAAACCCACACTCTCACCCCATCCATTGGCAAATCCTGCCAGTCTACCTTCAAATATATCCAGGATCTGAATGCTTCTCACTACTTTCTCAGCTATCACCCTGGTCCAAGCCACTGCCTCCTGCCTGGATTATTGCAGTTGCCTCCTACCTGGTGTCCACCTTCTATCTACAGCCCCCACACCTGTCCCCCAAGTCTGTTCTCCACATTGCACTCTCCAGAGTGAACCTTTTAAAGCACAAGTCAGGTTATGTCCCTTCTCTACTCAAAATCCTCCCACGGCTCCCCATCTTACTCAAAGTAAATGGCAAATCCTTAGAATGGCTGCACTTCGCTGACCTTGTCTCCTACTTTTGCCTTTGCTTACTACACTCCAGCCACACTGGCTTCCTTGCTGTTCCTCAAACACAGCAAGTGTCTAAGTGCGTTGCTGCCTCAGGGCCTTTGCACTTGCTATGCCCTGTGCTTACACTCCTTTGATAGTTCTCGCCTTTCCTTCAAGTCTCTAACAAACCTCAACTCATCAGAGGGGCCGTCCCTGACCACCCTAAATAAACCTGCACCGTCCCTTCAGCCCCTACACTCCCTATACCCTTTCTGTAGTGTACTTTTTTCTAGGGTACTTTTTATAGGTATATCTATGATATCTTGTTTGTTAATCCCAGGCTGCAGACTTAGAGTCTCACAAAGTCTCTCATAAAAACAGCTACTGTGCTTCGTCTCAAACCTCTCTCTCCATTGAGGTTCAAGAGTCCCACTGTCTGCATCTCCCCGACCCCAAGCCTCTGTTCCCCAAACTCCTCCCCCCTCCTGCCTTTACCTGTCAGCTCAAGAAAATGAACTCCCAGAGGACTCACCATGTTTCCAGCCTTGAAAATGGCCCAAACTCAAGTCCCAGGTCAGGCTTTGCTAGCAAACTTCTCAATTGTTTACTTTTCAAAAGAGATCATAACATTTCTATTGTTGGACAGTCAGGATTTTTTCCCCAAATGTTTACTATTGTAGATAACCTTGAACACACCCATGATTGTTTCCTTGAGATAAATTATTTGAAGAGGAATTACTGAGTCAAGGAGTACACATTTTCAAGGCTTCTGGTGTGCATTGCCAAATTTTCTTCCAGTTTATCTAATTATACTCCTACCAACTATATGTGGTGCCTTTTATATAGTCTTACATCCTTGACAAAACTGGGTATTTAAAAAACACTGGGAGTTGAAAAAAATTTTATCTTGTTTTAATTGAGAAGTTGAAAATCTTTTTATCTGTTTCCATTTTTTAAGTGACTTGTCTCTGCCCTTTTTCTTCTATTGGGATATTAGACGTTTTCTCCTCCCAATTTATAATCATTATTTTAATAGCAAGAATATATATACTTTGAAATATGCCTGTATTTTTTTTTTTTGTTTTTCACCTTTTAATTCTGTTTTATACTTTCCCACACAGAAAATTTAGAAATATTTCAATATCTGTTTTCCAAATCATTTTTCCTTGCAGCTTTTGGTTTGGGTTTCATGTTTCTAGGTGGCAAGTTTTAAATAGTCCCCGTGATATTCCCTGACAGCTGAGACCTAATATTAAGTGGAGAGCATTCTAAACCTCAGACATTCCAGCTCTCAATCCACCTAGCCAGTGGTTTTCAATATTTTTTTAAAACGGTGACTTGAAGTAAAAAATGTATTTTACATTGCAAACCACTATACACAAAAATATTTATTTTAAAAAATTATTTTAAAGTGTTTCATGAAACATTGCTTACCCTAACTACATGTGATATCGTCTGATACGTCCTGTTTGACTAATTCTGTTCTATTCTATCTCATTAAAAAAAAAAAGTGTTGGTCTTTATCCAGTAAATTGATTTAACAAGCCATCAATGGAGTCTTGACTCAGAGTTTGAAAAACAGATCAGGACCATGAAGAGGCTGATTTTCTCACTCCCCATATCTTACCTACTTCCATGCCACTTTCACTCATTTCCCACTCCAGAGGGGTGACGGAGAGGTCAGACAATCATAAATCCATACAGGAACACTGAAGACTTGTGTATGAGCACTCAGGCTGAACTAAGCTTTGATTGAAATCTAACAGGCAAGAGCAAAAACTCTGGTTTTGAATTTCAATCCTGAGGTTTAGAATGTGGTTCCTTCTAGTTCCATGGTCCTGAAATCCTCACCCTAACTATACTCTCTTTAATGTAGTCCTAGAAACCTCCTCTTGTCTACTCTTTAATCCAGGACTTGGCAACAAATGGTCACCAGGATCTGCTCCAGCTCAGCTGTTCTTTCAATTAGAGCCCAAGAAAAGGATGACTACTTTCTTGGGCAGAGAAACTAATCCGATGCATTCTTTGCACATACATTTAGACTGGCATGGAGAAGCCAGCCCCGTTGTGTAAGGGTAAAAAATCATTAGTTAACTTAAAGGCTGATAACATAAGGGAAATACAGAAGACGAATCCATTAGAAAGTCCTCATAAGATACATCAGCCTAAGATTTGGGGTCAGAAGACCTGAATTCAAGTCCCCATTCTGTCTGGGGTTTTCCAATATTCTGTTCTGGGCCAAGTCAAAACTTCTCTGTGCCTCATTTTTCTCACCCATACGTGGTTATAATAATGGCAGCGTTCTCAGGATTGTAGAGAAATGCAATTGAAACCATAGCAGAGTGATAAGCAATGGTAGTTGCTGCTGTTGTTGGTTCATATAAAGGCCTCCCTGACTTTGAAAGGCTGTTGAACTACTGACCATTTAATCTGGTTAGTGATTTGTGCCTATAGCTTAACTCCAGTTAGAGCTAATGGTTCTAATAGCCTAAAAAGGTTTTAGAATTTAGGCCAGGCACTTCTGGTTATTGCTTGGTAGGACTGGCTGTGCATGTGCAGGTTTCTATGCAATGAGCCCCAAAGCACAGCTAAACCGAGTCAAATGCATGCCATATGTTTTTCTTTTTTAGAGAACCCTCAGGGGTTCTTGTAGAGTGAACTCAGCCTGCCTTCCAGGCACTTCTGAGCTTTCTAGATTGTGTGCCTTCTTTTCCCCCTGCCCTGAGCAGCCCTCTGACTCACTAACCCCCTAAGAGCTGCTTTGTTAAGTCAGGCTCCAGAGTAGCCACCTTGGTGTGGTTTAGATGAGTTCTAACACTTCCAGGGATGCAGCAAGGTCACAACTGCAGATAGGCTGCCCAAGTCTGCATGCAACTCCTGGTAATGATGAAACTATGAAGGGAGCAACATGCCAAGCTTAGGCTGAATCTATAGCTCAGAATGGGGGCTTTTCGGTGTGACAGGGCACTCCTATTCCCTTTTTCTCTCCCTGATTAAATTTCCTGCTGGGTCCACAACCGGGAGGACTGCCTGGCCCACAGGGATTTCCTTTCTCTGAGAAGAGCTACACCTAAGATGAGCCCCTATGGCCGTGTCTGGGGTCCAGGACCGTGTTTCCCTGGGCAGAGCTGACTGATAGAGCTATAGACACCTAACCCAGGCAGGCAAACTAGATTCTCCCTCCTGGGAATTTGAAACCTGAACAGAGTCTCTGAGCCTGGCAAGTTTGGAGCAGTGTCACATGAAACACTGTGTTGTAGAAAGAAGGCCCCCAGCTGCCCTGGTTCCTGCCTGGCTGGCGCTGTTTGTTAGCGCTTCCTTCAGTTGTCTGAGCCGCCCCAGTCTCCTTCCAGTAAAGTCCCATTTGGATCAGAGTTGTTTTAAGAGGATTTAAAACAAACAAACAACCCTCCCCAACCCCCCAAACCAAACCAAACCAAACCAAACCAGAAAACCATTATAAATATTGTAGCATCCAAGGAGTAGAGAAGAGGCATGGTGTAGTGAAAACAGCACAGACTTTGTGTCTTTTTTTTTTTTTTTTTTTTTTTTTAAA
>NW_007741480.1:23804-25255 GCF_000696425.1 Galeopterus variegatus | reverse complement strand
TTTTTTTTTTTCTTTTCTTGCTCAAATTAATCTTTGTTAAATAAAAAGGAAAAAACCTTTCAGCAAACTAAGAATAAAAAGGTACGTCCTCAACCTGATTAAGGGCATCTAAAAACAAAACAGAACCAAAATGAAAAACAAAATCTACAGTTAACATCATACATCACATGCAGAATGAATGTTTTCCCCCTAAGAACCAACACAAGGCAAGCCAGCCTTCTATTCAACATAATACTGAAGATCCCAACCAATGAAATCAAGCAAAAAGCAAAGGCACATAGAATGGAGAGGAGGAAATAGAACTGTCTCCATTCACAGACATAATTGTATATGTAGGAAATGCGAAGGAATGTTTTCTTTTTAAAAAACTGCTTCCCCAGTGTCAGGCAGGAATCTCAGATCCTTCTGGCCCTTCCTGTGCAGGTCGTGAGTCAGGTACTTGAAAGAAGGTATTTGGCAGCTTTATGCAAGGTAGACATGCTTTATTCTTCAGATATGAGCTCCACAGATGCGCTTTATTCCTCCAAGACAAGCTCAGGCTGTACTCCACTGACCCTCCATGCTCTGCTCACCTTCCATGCTCTGCTGACCGGCAGTTCAGAGCAGTCACCTTTATACTCTTAGTACACAATAGTGGTCACAAGCCAAGCATTACATAATTACAACAGTTATGTTGAGTCAGTAAATGGGCACACGTGAGCAGTTACACTACTTTTATAACTTGTTTCTAGTGAATGTGCTGAATCTTGCCCATTTGTAACAGGTGCAAGGTGAGTGAGCCTGACTAAGCTGTTCTTTATTTTACACCGGTTTTACTTTCCTTACAACCAGTAAGCGAGCTGATCAATGTCCCAGGATACAAAGGTAATAAAAAAGCCAATTAAATTTCTATACACTACAATGACTGATACTAAAGGTAATGTTTTTTGTAATACTATAAAAAAACATAAAATACTTAGAAATAAATTTTACAAAAATATGTGTAAAACCTCTACACTGAAAGTTACAAAACAATACTGAGAGCAAATAAAGAAGAAATATGTAATTGAGAGATATACCATGATCATGGACTGGAAGACTCGATACTTGTAAGATATCACTTCTCCTCAGATTGATCTATTGAGTCAATGCAAGCCCAATCAAAACCTCAACAAGCCAATTTATAGTGACATGAAGCAGATCAGTGGTTGCCCAGGGGCCAGGGTGGGTTGGGAATTAAGGAACCAGGAGAGACTGAAGAAAACTTTTGGGGGTGATGATTATGTCCATTATCTTGGTTGTGATCATAATTTATACCTGGATACATATTTTAAACTTATCAAGTTGTACATTCCAAATGTGTGTCACTTACTATATGTCAATTCTACCTCATCAAAACCGGTTTGTTTTAAAGATTTTAATGCCAGTAGGTTTTTTAAAAATTTACAAGTGATTCTAAAATTTATATAGAA
>NW_007741480.1:20647-23190 GCF_000696425.1 Galeopterus variegatus | reverse complement strand
AAGATTTTAATGCCAGTAGGTTTTTTAAAAATTTACAAGTGATTCTAAAATTTATATAGAACTTTAAAACTTTGAATAGCCAAGAAAATCTTAAAAAATAAAAATAAAATTGTAGGACTTGTACTATATGATTGCAAGATTGACTATAAAGTTATGATAATGGGTGCAATATACTAGCATGAACATGGAAAGACTTCATTGGGCAGAATAAAGTCCAGAAGTAAATCCACATTTATACAGTAAATTGATTTTTTTGCCTAGGCACTAAAGCAAGTCAAGGAAAAGAAAAACCTTTTTAATAAATGGTGTCAAAACAACTGACAGTCTATATCTATAACCCTGAGGGGGTATCCGCAATTCTTTAGCTGAGTACCGAGTATTCACACGCAGGTGAAGAAGCTACTTGAGGTTAGAAAAAAAAACACTGGAGCAAAGCTTAAAATCAAGGCTCAAAAGGATCCAACTGTTTCCCAGTAATGTATCTAAGGCCCAGGGGGAAAAAATAAAAACATTTAAAGGAATACAGGAGAAGGAAAAGGAAGGAACAAACGGATGAACAAATGAACGAAAAGTTTTTCTTTTAAGAGAAATAAAAACAGAATTTAGCATCCAACACCAGAATTTACAATTCCTGGTACCTAATGAAAAATTACCAGCCATGCAAAAAGGCAGAAAAAGAGAACCCATAATGAGGAGAGAAATCACTCAATAGAAATATACCCAGAAATGGCACAGAAGATAGAATTATTAGATAAGGATATCAAAACAACGATAATAAATATTCTCCATTCGTTCAAGGAAGAGAAAAGCATGCACCTGCTAATAACAAACATGAAAGATTTTTTTTAAAAAGACCTGAGTCAGATTCTGAGGGATGAAAAACACACAGGATGGAATGAACAGTAGACCAGACAATGAAGATCAGCTAGATGAATATAAATTGCATAGGACTAAAAAACTATCAAAAATCAAACAAATGAACTTAAAAAAAATGTGAAATACAATGAACAAAGCATCAAGTGGCCTAACTTGCATGTACTGGAGTCCTAGAAGAGGAGAAAAATGGGGTGGAGAGGTGAGCAGGAAAAAAACACTTAAAATTTTTTTCCAATTTGATGAAAATTATCAATTCACAGATCTAAAAATTTCAATGACCCCCAAGCACAGGGACCATGAAGAAAATCATACCAAGGTGCATCATAATCTAATTACTGGGAGGAGATGTTAAAGAGACATTCTTAAGAGCAACAAAAGATTTTTTTTTTTTAAAGACGCATTACATACGGGAGAACAAAGGTAAGAATTACAGAGAGCTTTTGGGGAGAAACAATAGAAGTCAGAAGGTGGGTGACTTAATATCTTTGTAGTATTAAAAGAAAATTAACTGTCAAGTTTGAATTCTGTACACAGAGATGATATCTTTTTAAATGAAGGCAAAATAAAGATTTCATTTAACATAAAAAGAGATATTTGATCACCAGCAGACCAGCACTTCAAGATGTTAAAGGACAGCCTTTGGGCAGAAGGAAAATTATACTAGAGAGAAATCTGAATCAACACACAGGAATAAAGAGCATCAAAAATGGTAATTATGTGAAAAAATATGAAAGGCATTTTTTTTAATTTTTATGCTTCTTTAAAATAAACTTAGCTGTTTAAGGCAAAAATAACAATAATGCATAGTGGGATTCCTAACATAGGCAGAAGTAGAATTATGACAATAATAACCCAAAGGCCAGGAGAGGGGAAGTGGAACTATTCTGTTGTAGGAGTTTTAAGCTATATGTGAAGTGGTGCAATATTCCTTGAATATTGACTGTGACAAATTAATGATGCATACAATAAATTCTAAAGTAACCATTTAAAAAAAAAGAAATATGGCTAATAAGCCAACAGAGGAGATAATGTAGAATTATGAAATATTCTATTAATCCAGAAGAAGACAGAAAAAGAGGAAAAAGGGAACATAGAATAGATAGGACAAATAGGGCAAGGTGAAAAACTGAATTTCAATCATAACTGTAACCACATTTTATGTAAGTAGTCTATACACTCTAATTTAAAGGCAGAGATTGTGAGACTGCATTTAAAAGAAAAAGCAAGACTTATCTATACAGGAAGTCGACATTAAACATAAAGACACAAATAGGTTAAAAGTAAAAAGATATACCATTCTAACATCAATCAAAAAAAAGCTGGGTATTGATATTAATATCAGAAAGGGAGAGTTTAGAGCAAATAATATTACCAGGAATAAAAAGGATAATTTAATGATAAAAGGGTCAGTTCATCAAGAAACAAATAATCCCAAAAGTTTTTGCACCTAATAACAGAAATCCAAAATACATGTAGCAAAAACCAACAGAACTGAAAGGAGAAATAGACATATCTACAACTATAACTGGAGATTTCAACTCCCCTTTCTCAATAATTAATATAACGAGTAGATAGAAAACCAGTAGGATATAGCAGACTTGAACAACATTCCCAACCAACCTAACCTAATTGGCATTCATATAACATTGCACCCAACAACAGCAGAA
>NW_007741480.1:17404-18833 GCF_000696425.1 Galeopterus variegatus | reverse complement strand
TTTTTTTTTTGAACTCAGAAAACTAAGTTACTTTCTCAGCCTGATAAAAGGCATCTAAGGAAAACTACCAGTTACCATCATATTTGATGATGAAAAGCTAAATCCTTCCTTCTTCCCCCCAAAATCAGGAATGAGGCAAGTACACCCACTCTCAACACTTCTATTCAACATTGTGTTGGAGGCGCTTGCCAGTGTGTTGAGGCACAAAAAAGAAATAAAGGCATTTAGATTAGAAAGAAGTAGTACGCTCTTCCGATGCCGGCCCGGTGGCGCACTGGAGAGTGCACCGCTTGGGAGCGTGGCGGCGCTCCCGCTGAGTTCGGATACCATGTGGAGACCGGTTCCCGCTCACTGGCTGAGTGCGGTGCGGGCGCAACACCGAGGGTTNCATTCCCAACCAACCTAACCTAATTGGCATTCATATAACATTGCACCCAACAACAGCAGAAGACATATCTTTTTCAATTCTGGGGGCCATAAAACAAGTCTCAAAATCTTTGGATGACTCAAATCATACAAAGCATGTTCTCTGAATGAAATTAAATTAGAAATTAAGAACAAGGAGATATTAGGAAAATCCCCAAATACTATGAAATTAAAGAACACATGTTTAAATAATCCACGAGTTAAAGAATAAATTATAAGTAAAATTGAAACGTACTTTTAACTAACTGCAAATGAAAATTTTACATATCAAAATACGTGGGGTGCAACTAAAGCGGTGCTTAGAGAAAATCTTTTTATTAGTAGATGCTTATATTAGAAAAGAAGAAAGTCTTCACGTTGATGCCTAAACTTCCTCCTTGAGAACTGGACAAAGAGGAGCAAAGAAAGCAGAAGAAAGGAAATGATAAAGATAAGAGCAGAAATCAATGGATTATAAAACAGGAAAGCAGTAAAAAAGAATGAAAACAAAAATTGTTCTTTAAGTAAACTGATAGAATTAATACACTACAGCCTTACTGATCATGACCAAAAGAGAGTAGACACCAATGATCAATATCAGGCATGGGAGGGGAAGGACCACTGCAGAGGCCACAGAAATCAAAAGGACAATATGAACAATTTGATGCTGACAAATTAGACAACTTACCCGAAACTGACAATTTTCTTGGAAGTACCCAAGCTGCCAAATCTCACTCAAGAAGAAATAGATAACTTGAATAGCCCTATTTCTATTAAATAAGTTGAATTTGTAATTTAAAAACCTTCCAACAAAGAAAACTCCAGTCCCAAATGGCTTCACTAGTGAATTCTATCAAACACATAAAGAAGAAATAAATAATACCAATTCTATGCAAACTCTTCCAGAAAATTGAAAAAGCTGCAACACGTCCCAATTTATTCTGTGAGGCCAGCAATATCCTAATATTAAAACCAGACAAAAACATTGCAAGAAAAAAAAATACAGACCAATATTCTTCACAAA
>NW_007741480.1:11059-16195 GCF_000696425.1 Galeopterus variegatus | reverse complement strand
AAAAAAAAAACAGAAAGAAGTAGTAAAACTGTCTTTATTCACACACAACATAACTGCTGATAAAGAACATTCAAAGAAATCTACAAAAAGCTATTAGAACTAATAAGTGAGTTTCAGAATAGAAAATCTATATATATAAATTGGTTGATTTCTATATACTAGCAGTGAACAATTGTAAATTGAAATTTTAAAAAATAAACATTTGCAATAGCATAAAATGAACTATTTAGATATAAGCAAGAACTGTGTGCTGAAAACTATGCAACATTAGTGGGAGAAATTAAAGACCTCAATAAACAGAGTGATATACTGTGTTCGTGAAGTGACAAACTCAATATTGTTGTGATGGTTAACTTTATGTGTCAACCAACTAGACTAATGGGTGCCCAGATAGCTGGTAAAAAATTATTTCTAGGTGTGTCTGTGAGGGTGTTTCCAGAAGAGATTAGCATTTGCATCAGTAGACAAAGACCTCCACCTTCACCAACGTGGTGGGCAAAAAGGCAGAGGAAGGTTGAATTCCCCCTCTCTCTTCTTGAGCTGGGACATCCATCTTTTCCTGTCCTCAGACGTCAGAGCTCCTGATCCTGGGGCTTTCAGGCTCACTCTGGGACTCAGGCCAGCATCCTCCCACCCCCATGCAGGTCTCAGGCCAACACAAATGTCCATCAATAGAAGAAGGAATAGATAAAGTGTGTTATATCCAAGCAATGAAATACTATCCACCCATAAAAGGGAACAGACTGCTGATACAACACATGGCTAACTCTCAAAAACACTGTGCTAAGTGAAAGAAGCCTGATACAAGAATATCACTGTACAGCTGCATTTCTATGAACTTCCAGAACAGACAGAGCTAACCTACGGTGACAGAAATCAGAACAGCAGCCGCCTAGGGTGGGAGGGGGAGGCAGGTGCTGGGACAGGGATTAACTGTGAGGGGAGGCTGGTTTTCCAGGTTTAGGAAATGTTTTCTATCTTGAGAGAGGTATGTTACACAGCAGTGTATGTTTGTTGAATTCCATCAAACTGTGCTCTCGAGATCTGTGCACTTTGGTGAATGTGAACTTCATTTAAATGCATATTTCATCTAAAAAACAAAAAAGCTGATTGGAAGCCCTGAGCCCCTGGTGCGTGTTTGCTGACTGTGGTCTTGGCTACAGGTGACCTGGCTGAGCTGTTTCCCTGGGAATCATCTGGAGTCAGTATCGGGCCTTTCCACTTGGAAGGGTCGGGTTTCCCAAAATGATCCCCACCCTCCCTCCTGCTGGGTACAGGCCTGGCTGTCCATGTTCCAGCAGCTGCAAGGAGTAAGAGGACAGGGGGTCTCAGTGTTCAGTGTGTCCCCCTGCTTTTGGTGTGGTCTCCTGTTAACTGCTCCTGGTATCCCCCAGTCCAGAGGCCTCTGTTTTACCCTCTCTTAGAAATAAACCTCAGATTTTCCACTGGGCTCGGGGAGGGGCGATCTCCCAGCCGTGTGAGCAGAGGAGGAAGGCTTACTGCTCTTGCTTGAAATAATCTTCCTTCAATCCCACTTCCAGAGGTAACTGGTGCCACCAATTTCTGAGCCTTTTGCTGCTTCTCAGCTTTCCACACTGCAGCTGATGTGAGCCTCTTTGAGCCCCCCCGGTGGGTTACTGCTCACCCACCAGGTCTCCAGTTTCCTAAATGCTGTTGCTTTGGTCTCCTGTCCTTTTCTCTTTGTACCTGAGGCTGATGCCTTTAAAGTGATCTTTACCATCATTTTAGCTCCGGGCCCAGGGTGGAGGGCAAGAGGGGAATCAGACACTTTGCTGAGCTCCTGGAAAGGTTGCTCATGGGCCTCTGGGGGATGATCCCACCCCTTTCTGAAGGAGACGTCAAGCTCAGATGCTAACGATAGCCAATTGTGACACCAGCCTGATCGGAAATGCTAAAAATAAGCAGCTCCTTCCAAAGCCTCATTGGGGAAGGAAAGGTCAGCGAAGGCAGCTTTGCAGGGGGCTTGGGGAGATGGAGGGGAGAGATGCAGAGGGGTCTGGACTGAGAGGCCCAAGCCTTGGGGTTGGCTGTGGCCATGGGCTGCGCATGTCCAGGAACAGCAGATCTGCCATGTGCTACCCACTCACCCCGAGACTCCCACAGGGCACCAGTGGCAGATGCCAGGCCCTGCTGGGCCCTCCCTCAGCACGCTCCCCTCCCTCCATGGGAAGGGCTTCTGCTCCCTGAAGTCTGGCCCAGCCAGGAAAGGAGGAAAAAATGGCCCGTATCTCCTGAGACCCCACTACATGCCAGCCTGGGTCAGGCACTCTCTGCCACAACCCTGCCCATTTTACAGATGAGGAAACTGAGGCTCAGGGAAGTGGAGGGACGTCCCCAGGTCTTCTCACCAGAGCAAGCTGGGCTGGTAAGGTCGTCACTCCTGTGCTGCTGCCGGGGGTCCTGGCCAAAGTGTTCAGCCTCCTCTGACCTCTGTGCCCTTGACTCCTTTGAGCTCCATAGCCTAGTTCCCTCCAGCATCTTCCATCCCTTCCCCCAAGTCCCACTGGCAGATGATGTGGAGGCGACTTGTATGAACAAAGCTCACTGACCGCAGCAGGGAGGGACGGGTCTCAGGCCACAGGCCCTTCCGCATCATGGGGGTGGGATGAGGGACAGGAGGGCGCTGACCCACAGGCAGCACAGAGCAAGAGGCTGTGGGGGGGAGGGGCGGACGGGGCGTGCACTGACACTTAATGAGTGACCCCACATGCCAAGTTAGGGTGCCCCTCCAAGCTGGGTACAGCAGCCCAGAGATTCAGCACAGTGACTCCAGCCAGCCTGCCTGGATTCAAATCCCAACTCTGCCCTGTACCAACAGTGACCTCAGGCAGCAGCCATGTCCTCTCTGGGTCTCAGTTTCCACATCTGTAAAATGAGTATAATAATGGTGGCTGCCTCGGAGCGTTTACTGTTAGGATCAAATTAAACAATCCTTGTTGAGAGCAGGTGGGGAGTGCTGTGTAGGTCAGCTGTTTTTGTTGCCATTAGCACCAGGGCCCATGGCCACACCCTGGTGAGTGCTGGCTCAGGAGGCTCTGCAGGTGTGTGCATCTTAGCAAAGGCTGGCACAGGATAGAGTCATCCAGGGGACATGGGGCCTCACTGGGAAACTCTCTGGCTGCCCCAAGTCAGTGCTGGCACAACTGAAACCCACCCCCCAGTGCAGGCAGTGTCGTTGATGGTGTGTGCCCAGCGGGAGGCCATGGGCACCAAGACCCAACTGGCGTGTGGCTGAGGTGGGCCACAGGAGGCCTTGGCTAGCTGCTTCTCTCCTCCCCTGACACCTACATCCCCAGTACCTGGCAAACAGCCGGCGCTCAGTAAGTGCCTGAACAACCAAATGCCAGCCACTAACAGGACCAGACACACACTCCCCAGCAACGTGTTTTCCCACTCGCCTGGCTCCCGCCCTTGCCACAGCCCTCCAAGGAGAGTCACGGTGCCCCCTCTTTAGCAATGGAGTGTGACAGCCTGGTGAAGCCACCTGGCCCGGCTGCTCAGAGGTGGAGCAGGGGCTGAACCAGGTCTGTCTGCATGTCCCCGTGTCCACTATGCCTACCGGCCAGAGCCCAGTGCCTGGGACCTCAGCTGGGAAGCACTTCACAGCCCACACGGCCTTTTCCTGGCTGTGAGCCCTCCATGCTGCATGACAGAAGAACGCGGTCTCTGGGGGTGACACAGATGCTCAGAGAGGTCAAGCTTCTGCCGGGGTCACCAGGTGCAGCTGCCTCCCAGACCAAGCTTCTTACTGCACCCCCAGCTGTTGCCCAAAGAGCAGGTGTACTCAGCTCCTCAATCCAGTCCACCGAGCATGCAAACCCTCCACGGTGCCTGGCACATCTGTGCTGCTCACTGTGTTTACAGCCACGTCTCAGTGCTGCTGGGACAGGCCCTGACCAGGCGTGGCAGGGAGCCCCAAGGGGGTCATCAGTGCTGGCCCTGGAGGTGCTCCTGCTTGGGGAGCAGGATATAGGGGGAGAGCATTCCCACAGCAAAGGCCATGGGGTTCAGGGAAAAGACACCAGCATGGGCTGCGTCATCCGGGAAGGCTTCCTGTAGGTGCCAGCATACTCACTGTCCTGGAAGAAATCCCTTTAAGAGGTGGGTGGTCAGAAATGAGGGGGCCTGCGATGGGAACAGCATTCCAGTTGGAAGGGACAGAGTGACAAGCAGTAAGTATGTAGGCTACCCAGAGCCAGGACATGCTTGGCCTGATCCTTGGACACGGGCAGAGCCTGGAGACAGAGTGGGGTGATGGGGGGTGCTGAGCAGGCCTAAGCAGCATGGTCAGCTGAATCACAGCCCCCCAAAGATGTCCACATCTTACTCCCCAGAGCCCACAGATACATTCCCTTACGTGGTCCAAGAGACTTTGCAGACGCGACTAAGGACCTTGGGACAGAGAGAGCACCCTGGATTATTCAGGTGGGCCCAAAATAATCACAATGGTTTTACAAAAGGGACGCAGGAGGGTCAGAGAGTAGTAAGAGACGTGACGATGGGAGCAGGACTGAGGCTGGGGAGGGCCACGGCCGGGGAACGCAGGCGCCCCCAGAACCTGGCAAAGGCAGAACACAGAGCCTGCCCGCGAGCATCGAGAAGAAACCAAGCCTGCCAACACCATGATTTGAGACCTCTGACCTCCAGAACCGTGAGAGAATAAATCTGTCGCTTTGAGGCCCTAAGTTCACGGTAGCTTGTTCCAGCAGCCACGGTGGATTCAGAGAAGCAGGCGGTGTGCAGAGTGGATTCCGGAGTCAAGTCCCAATCCCAGCTTCCCCTCGGAGCCTCCGTTTCCCTGTATCAAAAGACACAATAATGATGGCGCAGGATTAGGCAGAGTGTGGGTACGTGTGTACCTGGGGGACCCTCGGTTGGCTCGTCTGTAAAATGGGGAGGGTCATACGTTCCTCAAAGGTGCCTGTGGGGACGGCAGGAGGGAAGGTGGATGTGGAGGCGAGAAGGGTTTCATGAGGGTCGGGGGCTCCCCACCCTGCCCAGCTCTGAAAGCCCCAGCCGGGGGGTCCTCAGGGACCCTCACCCCCTGCTGCCCCTGCTGGCCGAGGGAGCCCTTGGGTCACTCTCAGATGGACCAAGCGTGGACTCCCTGGTGAC
>NW_007741480.1:7853-10146 GCF_000696425.1 Galeopterus variegatus | reverse complement strand
CTTCACAGGCGGGGTCACCCCTTCACAGGCAGGGTCACCTCTTCACAGGCAGGGTCACGTCTTCCCAGGCAGGGTCACCCTTCACAGGCAGGTTCATACTGTCGACCCCTCTGGTGGCACCATCTTGCTTGCCCTGGGCGGTGGGCACCACATCCCCAAATCCCAGGATCCCAGGCAAGAAAACTACGGTTCCGGGTCAGAAGTGAGCGGCAAGGCTGTTAGTGGCCGGCCTGGTGGGTAGCTGACCACTCACTCGTTCCGTGCTCATCTGTCCAACCCACCCACCCTTTTTTGGCACTGTGCCGTACAAGGCATCACAGGCTTTGGTGTCAAATAGGGGTCCTGGCCCCCGTGAGCTGTGTGGCCTGGAGTGACCCACACAACTTTCCTGAGCCCCAGCGCAGCCCCACAGGGAGCGAGGCTGGAATGCCCGGCGCGCAGATGCTTCCCCACGTGGAAAGGGCCAGCTGGTGCCTGGCAGCAGCTACGGCACCGTGCCAGCCCCCGGGGACAGGAGGCAAACCAGGGCCCCCGCCTCCCCCGGAGCTCACCATCAGGCCACAGACGGGTTCTGTGAGGGCTGGCACCTGCTTTGTTCTTGAAGCCCCAAAGGGACAAAGTCCCCCATGAGAGGCCCATCAGGCGCCAGGGCTGAACTGCGTACGGTCTGGAGGACCGAGCACGGAGGGGCCAAATGGGGCACTTGGAGCACCGCTGGCCAACCAGGAGCATGACCGGGCAAGGGCCAGGCTGTGCCCGACTTAGAACAGCGTCCCCTCCTCATTCACTTAATCCCTCCACAATCCTCCTGCCGCTAGACCAGCGCAGGTGGGGGACTGTCACCCTCACTTTGCAAATGAGAAAAAGGCCACTTAGCCCACAGGAAGAGGGGCAGAGCCCGCAGCAGTCACACTGCCAGCCTGGGTCACAGTGACCCCCTGCCCGGCCACTCGGGCGGGGAGGCAGACGTGGGACAGATGAACAGACTCGGGGCTACCACGGCGGGCAAGGAGGGCTGCCNGAAAGCCCCACGAGTGTGGCTGGTGGCAGGGGCACCGATGACAGCCCTGCCGCTTCCCAGGCTCAGAGCACCCAGGCTCACGCCTCTGTCCTCACCGTGAGAGCACCTGTCACCACCCCCACTTTACAGACGAGGAACTGAAGCTCGGACAGGCAGGGCGGCTTCTCCCAGGGCACACAGCTGACGAGTAGGGTGGGCACAGCCAAGGCTGTAGGAGTTGGGGCGGCGCCCACAACCACGGTGCCAACAGCCACGGGAGGTGGCACAGATCACATGGGCCATCGGGGAGGGAGGCCAGCGGCAAAAATTCTATCCTGAAATGGGGGCGGCAGCAGAGGAGGGATGGCCCCCATGCACTTATCAAAGGCCACACTGGCTGGGGGTGGAGAGGGAAAGGAGTGGGGGGAGGCAGGAGTGGTAGGGGGTGTCACTGGGTCAGAAGCTCATTAAGGGTGGGCTCTTTGAAACCCCTGGACCCTGAGGAGGCCCCTCCCACCATTGGCTCAGAGGCTGCACGGGGCTTGTGCTGCATGGTCCCCTCCTCCAGGAAGCCCTCCCTGATACCCAGGCTGTGGGCATCTCTTCAGAACTCCCGCAACCCCCAGGTGTCTTTGTGTTTGCAACCTGAGGGCCCACACCCCTGTTCTGCTTGGGGGACAGGAAGGGGGGTCCAGTGGGGTCCAGTGGGGTCCAGAGTTCACCATGATGATGATGCTGATGAGTTGGGTCCGATCCTGAGGGTCAGAGACGAAAGGAATTTAGATGTCCTCCTTCCCCCAGTGGGGAAGTGGAGGCCATTGGACAAGTGACGGGCAGTGTCTGGACTTGAGCCCCACTGTTCGGAAGCCCAGGCCGGTGCTCTCTACACTTTTCCAAACACACCCAAAGGCAGCGAGAGGAGGGAGCTCCTGCTGCAAGGCGGTGGGGGCCTGGAGTCTGCTCTCGGCCAGTGGGGGCAAGTCAGCCAGCCCCAGGTCTGGGCCCGGACACTGGGGGCTGTAGTATGTCCCACCCAGGCCCCTCCAGGACAATGGCTGCAGCCTGTGACCATCACCGAGCCACTTCCCCTCCCCAGTCACCATCCCCAGCTCACTGAGAAGAAGCTGCCCCAGCCAGACCCCCAGCACCAGCCCCCAGAGAGAGGCCTGCCCGGGCCTCCCTGACCCTCACTCCTCCAGCCCGGCAGTGGTTTGCAAGGCACTTAATCCCCCGTGTTAAACCTCTTTCCTCTCCAGGTAAGTGGCTTCTGTTCCTAACTCCACCCTGACTGAC
>NW_007741480.1:2378-6834 GCF_000696425.1 Galeopterus variegatus | reverse complement strand
GTGTTAAACCTCTTTCCTCTCCAGGTAAGTGGCTTCTGTTCCTAACTCCACCCTGACTGACCGACACACTTTGTAAAGGTATTTTTTATAACCACGGGATATTACAGCAACCCTAACTACAGCAATAGCCATTATCTAATTATCACCTACCATGTGTCATTGGACCCTCACAAGGACCTTAAGGGGCACGATATTAGGGCACTGTCCCAAAGAGGGGTAGAAGGCACAGAGAGGGAAAGGGAATGGCAGGTCCCCCTCATCGGTGGCAGCCCCAAAATTGGCGCCCACTACGTCTGGCCCCACACCCACACCTCTTCCACCCACCTAGGCTTTTAGGGTCCTGGTCACCCCGGCCAGGTGGCCTCTCCAGCATGTCTGGGCCACTCCACAGCCCGGGTGGGGCCCACACTTACAGGTGCCCTCCACACACCCTGTCTCTCTCTGGCCTTTGCCAGAAGAGCCCCTGGGCTGCCACTCTGCCACCTCTCGCCTCCTCTGGGAAGCCCTCCCTGATGACCCCTCCCTCTGCTCTGGGCCGTACTCTGTGTGACCACTACCTATGTGTGCGGCCACCTCCCCCAAGCCTGTGATGTCCTCAAAGCCAGGCCTGGTTCATGTCTGTGCTCCCAGTGCCCAGCCCGGGGTCCACTTTCCTGGACTCTGAAGTCACCAAACCCTTCAGATGGCAAATGACAAAGTCTAGACCAGAGAGGGGCAGCAACATGCCCATAGCCACACAGCTAGTAACAGGCAGACCAGGGCTCAAACCCACATCACCTGCCCTCTGGCTCCTTCCTTACATGGTAGGGCTGTGGAGGCCACAGCAGAAGTGAGACTGGACAGGCCAGAGGGAGGAGACGCCAGGCACGGCCACCAGCAACACTCCTGGCTTCCCGCCGTCAGCCAGGAGAGAAACAGCGAGGCCCAAACTGATCTGCTCAGAAACGACAAAGTTACAAATAGAGAACTGCTTCGTGCCTGATGGCTGGAAACGTCACTGTGGCTGCCATCTGCCGCAAATGCCACCGCATTCTTTGTAACCCCCTGGCATTTTCCTCTTCGCTTTCAGCTTCCTAGAGACAATCTGGGTGCAGCCCCTCTCCAAGTGGGAGCTAGTTATGTGCCAAGACGTGGGCCTCGGACTCAAGTGAGGACTTCTGCTGCTGTGACCTGCAGAGAACAATGCTCCTGCTCCTCAGCCCGCAGCGGCCCTGGGCCGGGAGCCCCAGACGTGGGGATTAGGGAGCAGCTGTCATAGCACAGCGGCACTGGGAGGTCACATAGTGCCAAACCACACAGGATCCCTGGCTGTGAGAACTCAAAAGTGCCAGCCTCACCTTTAACACAGGGATGGAAAACTGTACGTACTGCCGCAATGATGCTGCACCACAAACCACCCCAAAACTCAGGCACTTCATATATACGTTTATCCCGCTCACAGTTCAGCCACGTAGGTTGGGCCCACCCGCAGGGCTGGCAGTTGGCCACTGTCGGCGATGGGGCCATGTGGGGCTGGCCCTCCCGGTCTGAGCTGGGCACATTCTCATGGCAATGGCCNAGGTCACATAGTGCCAAACCACACAGGATCCCTGGCTGTGAGAACTCAAAAGTGCCAGCCTTACCTTTAACACAGGGATGGAAAACTGTACGTACTGCCGCAATGATGCTGCACCACAAACCACCCCAAAACTCAGGCACTTCATATATATGTTTATCCCGCTCACAGTTCAGCCACGTAGGTTGGGCCCACCCGCAGGGCTGGCAGTTGGCCACTGTCGGCAATGGGGCCATGTGGGGCTGGCCCTCCCGGTCTGAGCTGGGCACATTCTCATGGCAATGGCCAAGGTACGGGAGGGCAAGCAGAAGGGACAGGTCTCCTGAGACCCAGGCTCAGGACAGACTCACGGTCACTTCCGCTTCATCCTGCTGGCAAAAGCCCAGGATCAGAGGAGAGCAGGCCACCCTGCACAGTGGGGGTTGCTGCAAAGGCCCGAGGTGAAGGGCGCAGCTACGGGGGTGAAGAGGGGGGATGTGGGCCACTGCTGTGGTCTAGCTCTCGGACTGAGTGAATTGAGGGGCACGAAAACACTTTGCAAACAAACCATAGAGGCCTCCACACCCAGTCACCATAGGAGGCCACCTCCATGAGTCCCGGAGCAACCTCCGCACATTGTCCTGGCCCTCCGCCCTGGGCCCTCCGGTCGGCCCTCACAGAGAAGTCAGCCACTTGTTCTAACGCACAATTTCTCGCAGGCCACTCCCTGTTTTAAGCTCGCCCGTGGTTCTCCACCACCCACAGGGCCTCTGTGATCAGGCTAGGCTTGCCTCCCAGGCCTCGACCCCTTCCCATCTTCCCTTCCGGGGTGACCGCAGCAGAACATGACCAGTGATCTCTCCCTGCCCCAGGACCTTTGCACAGGCAGCTCCCTTGGCCTGGGACATTTGCCCCTCCCCTCACTGTTTCTTCATCCATCGCTCAGGTCCCTGGGCAGCCTTCCCGGACCCTCCATCCAGGGCCAGTACCCCTCTAGGCTTCCACCACTCGCAGGCTTCCCTAGGTCCAGCACTGACCACACCACGGACTTACTCTGGAAGGTCAGAACTTTGTCAGGTTCTTCTCCAAGCTCCTACTGCCCTGCACAGGGCCTGGCACACAGTTGGTGCCTAATAAATGTTCTCTCTACCTCACCCTTGTTTGATCTTCAGAGCGTTGGGGAAGGACTGTTTCATGAGGTTGAGAAGCAGGAGGAGGCTTAGAGGTGACCTGATTCTACCCCATCATCTACAGATAGGGAAACTGAGGCCCAGAGATGGGAAGGAGCTCGGCTAGGCACCCACAGCTAAGTCGTTCATTCGTTCATTCAATTCATTTTTTTTACTTGCCTACTGTTTGCTAGGGAGCATGAAAGACACAGAAAAGCCCTCTCCTGGAGCCGACAGTCGTCAAAACGGTCAACGCCAACCACAACTGGGGCGAGTGCTGCAAAGAGAATGCCCGGCTGTGGAAGCCTGTGCGGCAGAGCCTGCTGGGCCCGCCCGCTGTCCTTCCCTCTTCCTCAGTAACTGACTCTGAGCCCAACTAAAGGTCTGCACGTCTCGGTCTTCCTTGCAGCCAGGGCCCATGGATGTCACTGGGTGTGTCTTCCAGGAGATGTGAAGGGCGCTGGCTTGCCTAGGAAAGGTGCCACTTTTGTCCTTCCTTCCCTCTCTTCCCACCTGGCACACAGATGAGATGGAGCTCCAGCAGCCGTTTTGTGATCATGAAGTAACCTTGAGGACAGAAGCCGCAGAGGAGGAAGACAGAGGAGCCTGTGTCCCCGTCAACTTCGTGGACTCACCGTCCCAGCCCTAGACTGCTGACCCCCAGACTTCTTTTATGGGAGATGATGAGCCCCTAATTTGCTGGAGCCCCTGGAGCTGAGTCTCTGCTCCCAGCAGCTTTCCTCAGCTTCTGCCAAGGCAGCCTGCAGGAAGAGGTTTTGACCTGGGGGGAGATCGGGGAAGGGCTTCCTGAGGAGGTGAGCTGTGAGCTGCCACAAATAGGAAGCAAAAGTTAATAGGGTGTACAACGGAGGGAAGGGGAACCAGACAGAAGGGACAGCGTCTGCTGCTGCCCTGGCCCGTGCATATGCGCGGGGGGATCTGAAACAGACCAGGGTCAAAGCCACAGCCGCCTTTGCACTGCTCCAGATGGGGCTGAGAAAAGCAGGCGCCTGCTTGATGCACACAAGGTCTTAGTGACTTGTGAAGATCCCCTGTGTCCTCCTCCACCTGTTCCTGAGAACAGCGCCCTCAGTCTGCCTTTGGGGTAGTGTAGTTTCTCCCAGTGACACCCTGTGGTCCCTAATGTCTTTGCACTTGGCAGTCTTGATTGGAACCTGGGGTACAGTTCAACAGAATCTGGATGTTGCAGCTGCTGTGACCTCGGGTGTCCCCGATGCTGGGCTCCAGGACGGCCGCGCTTTGTGGCTGGGACCCTAGGAGCAGCGTCATGTGTCACTGGCTTTTCCAGCCCTGAGAGTGGGGAGGGGGCGTGGAGCTGAAAGGCACAGAAACGATACGATGGCAGGATGGGCCCCAAAGAGGACTCCAAGTGAGGGGCAGAAGTCGTATTCGTGGGCTTCTTGGTGGCTCTCATTATGGGATGGGAAGGGGCTTGTGAAGGAATCACAATCAGAAGGAGGTAGAACGCCTTCTGGGAGTTGGGGAGGAGATGCCCACCCCGCCATTCCTGGTCCATTGTGCCGCTCCCAGCCCACGACCCATGTGGGTGCCCCTGCTGCCACGCCACTGCCACCTCCTGCCAGCGGGAGACAGCTCCCCAAGACACAGCGCCATGGTCCCCAGCCGCAAGCCCCGGGGAGCACCGAACACCTCCCAGGCAATTTAGCGGAAAATGTATCCGGCTAATAAGTGGGTGACTGGATCCTTTGTTCAAAAGTTATCTTTAGACAAA
>NW_007741480.1:0-506 GCF_000696425.1 Galeopterus variegatus | reverse complement strand
GAGCACTGAGCAGGAAATAGGCCATCAGTGCTAACACCACCAAAAAACGGAGCTGATTTCCCTCCCTAAATCCAGTTGACGTGTCGTGGACGCCTGAGCAGGGAGTGGGGCTAGTGCTGAGCCCACAGGGAGTGGGCGGGCTCTCTGGCTGGGTCAGTGTGGCTGGGGACAGCCTCCCACTTGGGGCCAGGCTGGGCACCTCCCCACCTTGAATGGCGTGCTCCCGTCAGGGTGGTATCGCTTCCCTGACTTTACAGAAGCTGACGCTGAGGCTCAGGCGGGCACCATGATTGACCCGGGCCACACCTTCGGGGGTGCCAAGATCCACTCTTCCCCATCTCTCGAGACCTCCAGGCACGTCCAGCCCATGGACCAGTCAACACTCACTGAGCACCACCTGTGTGCACGCACGACCCGAGGTGCCCAGCGTCCAGCAGCAAACGAGGCGGGCAAGGCCACCTTCTCACAGAGCTGACATTCTGCTGAGGGACGCGGGGGAGGGGGGG
>NW_007741479.1:20150-25255 GCF_000696425.1 Galeopterus variegatus | reverse complement strand
AAGCAAACAAACAGAGGTGAAAATGTGATAGGGACAATGGAATCTTCTAAGCTCAAATATTGACTATAACAGCCCTTTACAGAAAAGCTTGCCATTTCCTGATACAGACTAAACCTATGGCAGCTTGCTTTCAGAGTTTTCATGGCTATTCCTTCCTCCTATTTCCATCTGGACTTTCTCTCCAGATTTCTGTTGCTTTGGTCCTGCTCAAATTTTACATCTAATTCTGGTAGTTTGTCCCCAGTGTGAGTCCTGTCCTGGAGATAAGGCTTTGCAAGTTTGTTTCGAATGTTGATACTGCTGTTCTCAAACTGGGCTGCTACACTTTTCCAGCATTACCTCATAGTTATTTTAGGATTATCCTGTTTTTAGGCTTGGTGCTTCCCTTTGATTTTTCTTACACAGATGCAGACAAAACACAGGTTGTAAGGCTGTTATTTTTTCACCCATACCCACTTGCATTTTAGGAGTGAGGGCATACCTTATCACATAGTTTTGTGTAAATGTCTAAATGCCTTTGGTTTTCTATATAGTCATTCAGTCACTTTTCATATGGGGATCCAGGAAGATCAAAAACTACCATGACACCACTGCCACTTTCTTGTTAGAATCCACCTCACTCATTTTTAGAAGACAATTTACTTAACAGATTATAATAAATTTGTTTTCAAGATAACATTTACTTTGAGTATTCCTATACACTAAACAAATCACCATGTTTGTATGTTTCTGTTTTTCTCCAGAGTCAAGTTCCCATTATGTAATCTCCCTAAAAGCTTTTAACAATGCAGGAGAAGGTGTGCCTCTTTATGAAAGTGCCACAACTAGATCTATAACAGGTAAGCTAAAATTGTTAATCTTCTTGTGACAAGGCAGTCAGTATTTGAGTCATGGTTTAAAAAAAAAAAAAAAAGCAAACTAAAACAAAATACAAACAAAGATAAAAGCCAGAAATGAACCTGTGGACTCATTTTCTGAGCCATGTGTGTGTGTGTGCATGTGTGTGCATACATGCACACCTATGCACACAATTTCATGTCTCTGGTTCTCAAAATTAAATGGGAGGAATTCAGTCTATGGGAATAAAGTAGTACATGAACTTAGAGAATATAAATCTCTCATTCTCTCTCCTCCTAGTAGCTTCAAATTTTTAATGCCCTGATACCACTCTTTATTCTCCTGAGCACCTTGTCTCAAATCAATGCCATTTAGGCAAAAGAGTCCCTGCACAAAGGCTACTAAATGCCCAATGGGCACTTGCTACTCTGCACAGGACTCTTCAAGCCAGGATGATAAGTTTGAACTGGCCTCCTGGAGCTAGTTTGGACCAGGCTAAATCACACAGGTGGCTTCTTCCTGAGCTGGGCCTAGGCCATTCCAGGTGTCCTTTGTGCCTGGGGCCTCTGAACATTAAAAAAATTGGCTAATTCGGGCCGGCCCGGTGGCGCACTGCTACAGTGCGCCGCTTGAGAGCGCAGCGGCTCTCCCGCTGAGGGTTCGGATCCCACATACAGACCAGTTCCCGCTCACTGGCTGAGCGAGGTGCGAGTGCAATGCTGAGGGTTGCGATCCCATTGCCGGTCCCGGTCCGGTACGGGCACGACACTGAGGGTTGTGATCCGTTGCCAGACACGAAAAAAAAGGAAAAAAAAAAATTGGCTAATTCAAGGGCTAGGAATTCTTTCATGAGTTTGACTATAAAAGCAACACACGAGCAAAAGGGCTCAAGGAAATGAGAAAGGGATGAGTTAGAAGGGGAGATTCAAGCCATTTATGTAGGAGTCTGAGCTTACTCCAAAATAGAACAAGTAACACCTCTCTGGGGCTATTCAAAGTCAACGGAAAGTCACTCGACCACCTCCTTCCCCTCACAGATTTATGTCTGAAACCTAAAAGTGAAACCCAAGGGTTTTATCTCTTTCATTAATACTTTAAAC
The DNA here is from genome assembly GCF_000696425.1 of Galeopterus variegatus. Lineage (NCBI taxonomy): Eukaryota > Metazoa > Chordata > Mammalia > Dermoptera > Cynocephalidae > Galeopterus > Galeopterus variegatus. The sequence goes on along the minus strand of NW_007741479.1, from coordinate 23,318 downwards.
CTGCTCCGTCCCCAAACCCACACCCCTCAGACATCATTTAACTGGTCAGCTATTTTCACCTTCATGAGAGAAAAGAATCTGAGATAGCAAGCACCAGATTTTCCCCAAACCCACACCCCTCAGACATCATTTAACTGGTCAGCTATTTTCACCTTCATGAGAGTAAAGAATCTGATCTCTTTCATTAATACTTTAAACCTGCTCCGTCCCCAAACCCACACCCCTCAGACATCATTTAACTGGTCAGCTATTTTCACCTTCATGAGAGAAAAGAATCTGAGATAGCAAGCACCAGATTTGATAGCAAGCACCAGAGAACATGCAAAGTTACTGGCATAAAAAGTCCGGATGAATAGGATTGAATGGTTATAAAACAGTGGGATCCTGTGGCTTCTGCTACTGCCCAAATTTATGTAAACTTTGTTTAGTTTGTTTTCCACACCCAAAAGCTCCACTCATAGACGACATCGAGGATATAGTTCGTATACGAATTCACAGTTGTTATGTGATAGCTTCCAGAGCATGCCATGACTTTATTTTCAGCCAGATTTTCTTGTAAGGCAAAGTTGTTTCATTCTCCTCACATCTCTGGCCATTGGTTTCAAGGTCTAAGGTCTGCCTAAAGTGGAATGCAAAATTTGGGGCACATGCCAATAAATTCATTTACCTGTGGAGACAACATATGTCTTTTACTGTGCTATCAAAGGGGCTCGTGACTCCCCAAAAAAGGTAAATAAGAAGCATTACCCTAGAGAATATTTATGATCCAATGCTATCTCCAAATATAGGGAGATGAGGCAAATTGAGGTCTAGGATGGAAACTAAGAGATAAGATGATGGATGATTGTTTAGGATTTTTCACTCCCCCTATTCTCTTGCTCTGTCAGCTTCAAGATTCTTTGAGAGATAGCAGGCCACATTGGCTGTGTCAGTGTTTTCCATGGTTTTCATTTAATAAGCCATCTCTTTCGTGCCTGTGGTAAAAGATGATGAGGAACAGCTCACTGACAAGGTGACCTTCAACTTGTGATCAGGCACACAAAATGATACTGATGGCCAGATTTTAATGTTCTTATTCTCTTACCAAAACTAAAGCCCATAAGGAAGTACCACTGAGGTGACAAATAAAAATCAGTTTTTGAGTATAGTAGTAGTAAAAGCAGTAGAGTGCAAATAAACTGAAGGTAAGTTGCTCAGAAAGAACGATTTGAGGCATTACAACTTCTTTCTCCCAGCATTTGTTATCATTCTTTAATTCTCAGCATATGGCATTCCCAGAGTGGTTTCTAAAATACCAGTGATCCAAAAGACAATTTTTTTTTTGCTAATACGACTCTAATCCTAATGGATATGAAAAATGAGATGACACCAAAGGTGGAAAGTGTGTGAGGAATTTTCTTATTGAAAAAAAAGCAAGAAAGGGTTGGAAAGGAATACATGAAGCCAACCCTTTCAAAAAGAAAAGAATACACTTTTCCTTGAAGTGACAGAATCATTTTATTGTGTTTCCCCACATCATGGAGAATGAAGGACACATAAATGCAATCAAAGGTTAAGGGTCTGGGAGAAACTATATCAGTAAATGTGTTGTTGTGCCATGTGGAAGACATTCTCTGTGTCTGAGCTTCTGCAAAGTATTCGCATGAACAGTCTGGAAATAGGCCAGCATAAAATAAATACAAAATATATCAGAGGCAATAGAAGCATCAATCTAGAATAAGCATCAGGCTACAGAGCCGTCTACATGCATGTGCTCACAGATATTGGTGGAGTCCAGAGTCTTGTCTCATACTGGGAATATCAGCATGAGAACTCCCTGGCCAAGTGCATCAAACTTTTCATTTTTGCTGTAAAGCTTTTTATTTCTTGTTGTTGCAAGAGTGAGACATTTGGAGCCTGGACATTTCTTCCCTTCAAAGAAGACAAATAAAAATAGGGGGATAATGAAGTGCATTGTTTGAATTTTTTTATATGTAGCTGTTTTACCAATGTTTAAATGAAGTTCAATTCAGATGTGAAATTGTGTTATTATTCTTGAAGTTCATCTGGAACTTTAGTATACTGACCTAAAATTCATGTGCTTGTACCGAAACATCTATTAGGAATTGAATAAGTTTATTTTTTAGCAAAAGGTATGGGGCTACATTTTTTTTCTTTTTTTACTCTTTTGAATTTAACGACTGAAAACCAGCAGCATATAAGGCAATATAAGGCACCTAGGAGTAGGGAGTAGGAAGGGGGAAAAGACAAAAACTAAAAAAGTGTTGTTTAGCAGCAAAAGAACGTTTTAAAATCAGTTATTCAAAGAGTTTCTGGGGCCGGCCCGGTGGCGCAGTGGATAGTGCGCCACTTGGGAAGCGCGGCAGCGCTCCCACCCGAGGGTTCAGATCCCACATACAGACCGGTTCCCGCTCACTGGCTGAGCGAGGCACGGGAGCAACACCGAGGGTTGTGATCCGTTGCCGGACACGAAAAAAGACAAAAAAAAAAAACTCAAAGAGTTTCTGACCTGAGAGGAAACACAATTAGCAATATATGTAATATGTATTAATAGCAGTGTTTGCTATCTGCTGGAAGGCTCTGCTTTGCTGGAAATGCTCTTTATCTACACTACTCAATATGGTAGGCACTAGGCTCTTGTGGCCATTGAACAGTTGAAATTGTCTACTGCGACACAAGAAGCAAACTTTTTAAAATTTTATTTAATTTTAATTAATTCAAATTTAAATAGTTCATATAACAAATGGCTAATGTATTAAACAACACAGGTCTAGAGGAATGGCAAGCAGAATGACAAGCCACAGTTGAAAAAAATTATTTCCTAAAATAGGAAAGAAAAACTTGGCCGAGGGTAGAAATTTTTGGATTATGTAAGTTCATAGATAAATACAAACAAATATTGTTGCTTGAAATGTGAAAGAAGCATTCTGGAACTAACTCCAAAAAATTCGACAGTATTCATTAATAACATAGCACTATTCTCAAATCAGAAATAGCAGGATTGGGGCTGGCCCGGTGGCGCACTCGGTAGAGTGCAGCACTTGGGAACGCGGCGGGAGCACCGCCGAGGGTTCGGATCCCATATAGAGACCTGTCAGCTTACTGGTTGAGCGCGGTGCGGGTGCAACACCGAGGGTTGCGATCCCGTTGCCGGTCACGGTACGGGTG
>NW_007741479.1:12728-19488 GCF_000696425.1 Galeopterus variegatus | reverse complement strand
AAAAAAAAGAAATACCAGGATTGACTATTAGCATTTCCCGAAGTAGAATAACTATATTTCCAAAACTTACATATATGGTACCTATGAAAGACTAAAAAGTTAAGATGTTTACCAACAAAATGCAATTAAGCAAAGAAACAATCAATAGGGCAACCCATTAATATCAATGGGTCAAAAAAGAAGTTTGTAAATTAGAATACTCTCCCCATGTGTATAAAATTCTTCTTGTAAAGCCAGCTAAAAATAGAAACAACGAATGCCAGGCAGCACCTGCTTTAATTTAGAAAAAAACATCTTTTGCTGCTGCACAAACCTTATGAATGATTGGGATCCTCATGGAGGCTGCAGTGTCTTCTCTTCCCCTTCATCATTTCATAAATCCATTTGGGTTTAAAGGAGCCCTTAATAAAAAGAAACATCAAAGGAGATATGGAAAGCCTGGGCTCTGTCATTAAATTTTAAACACACATTTCTTTTCCTATTTCTCTTTCTCTCTCTCTTTCTCTCTTTTCTTTCCTATTGTTCTGTATTTGGTTTTGGTTTCATATTTTGCTCCAAAGACCACAGAGCAGTGCACTACTAAATAATTCATTGGAAAACAGAATGGCATTTGAAATGTAGTGGACAAATTAAGTAATCATCAAAACCATCCAGCAGCCACTCTGCTTTGAACTAAGCTACTAAAAAAATATATTCTGTATCTATGCTGCTGCAGACACTACATTTTAGGTGGTCTGGTCTCACCAAATGTCATCGTATGCCCAGCCTTAGAGCTGTGTCTCATCTCTAGATCATATCTCACATTATTGTTAGTAAGAATACAAATTATATAATGGTAAAATGTAGTAAATGTCTTAACTATAAAGTAAAATGCTCACATTTTGACTTTCACTATGGCCACTAAGTATGCTTCTCTGACTCTGATATCCCCAGCATAAAAATGAGTACAAGAATTTTTTGGAAAATTTTGTAAAAACACACATCATTATGCAGATTCCCATTATGTTCTGGATCAGAGCATGTGTATACCTCAGTGTAAATCTAATCAGTCTGTAGGTAATTAATTCTGTCTTTCCATCCAATAATATAAAGTCTTTTCACTGAATTCGACATTTTAGAATAAGGAATGTAGAATACAGGAAGGCCTGTCAAGACTAAAAACTTATTTAATTACTCTGTGAGAATGTGGGTAAAATTGACACTCCTACACTTTCTCTAAGGACTGCAATCTAAGAAAACCCGTCAAACCACGTATTATCTGAAACCTAATTATCAACTACATAATTGACCCATGTGACCACGTGTACCTGGTCACTCACTCTGGCATTGTGCAGTCACAACTGTATACAGGTTATTGTGGATGTCAGGGTGCTTTGTTCTTTATTGTTTCTTTACTTTTTACCTAGACTATATTGAGGCAGATATAAGCTAAGCAATAATAAAAATATTAAAGAAACCCAATTAGGTTAGATAAGAAGGAGAAGGAGGAAAAAATGTTTTCCTTTGCAGAAGGAAATAAACCAGAAACCCCTTTATATCTTGTTACTTTAAGTTATCTATATAGTAAAAAAAAATTGTTCAACTCTATAGTAGATTCTTTTAGAAACAATGTGCAACATTCCAAAAAAAAGTGAACTTTTAATATATATAACCAGAAGTGATGAGCAAATTGATAAGAATCACTCTAAGGAAGCGAGTATATTATGGAAAATATTCAGTTATTTTTGTAATATAGCAATATGTTTCTAATGTGTTTTCCGATTGAATTAATTGCATTTTTTTTCTGTTCTCCTCATGTTCCCTTTCATCATTATTGCCATGCATTTAACTCATTGTGATGTGTTACCACTGATATTTATTTAACGCTTTTATTTACTTATTTATCTGTTTGTTTCATTTGGCGGGTTTTGGAACCCAGATCCCACTGACCCAGTTGATTATTATCCTTTGCTTGATGATTTCCCCACCTCGGTCCCAGATATCTCCACCCCCATGCTCCCACCAGTAGGTGTACAGGCCGTGGCTGTTACTCACGATGCCGTGAGGGTCAGCTGGGCAGACAACTCTGTCCCTAAGAACCAAAAAACGTCCGAGGTGAGACTTTACACTGTGCGGTGGAGGACCAGCTTTTCTGCGAGTGCAAAATACAAGGTGAAGTTCTAATCAATAGCATGAAATTTAAAATAAACTGTCATTTGTTTAATACATTTGTTTTAAATGCTTTCTGGACTGTCATGACTCTTTGCTGCAGTGACTCTATATGGAAAAACAAAGCATTTCATAACTAAATATCTAAAATTAGCAAGGGAAAAATTGTGTCTTCAGAAACAATTCTAAGGCAAGGTAGAAAATGCAAAATGTTATTTGAATTCCACCATATGTTGGGTTTGTATAAGTAATTCGATTCTGTTCAAGGACACGTCATTTTCCTGTGAAAATAACAGGGCCCGATGTTGATTTTCTGGATAGATTCAGATATCTTTCTTCTGATTTGGAATCTAGATTGATTCCAAAGGCAACCCTATAAATTTGATAGAGACCTAGCTTACAGAGAATATGACTGGGAATAGATAACTTGAAGATGTTTTTTATAACATCCGTAGAAAGCACTCTAAGCCATTAACATATACTCCCTCATTTAGCCTTGAAAACACACTCATGTGGTAAAGACAACCCACAGTCTGCCCTCCCTTTAACTAATGTCGATTACACCAGCCTCTATGCTTGGGCTTACCACTGAGTCATCTCACAACCACTGTAAGAGCTCCTTAGGGATCTACTTGTATATTTGAGGTACCGTCATTACCACTTTGAAATCTCTATCAACCAGTCTTAGCAACTCTAGCAAATACTTACACACGGAGACAATTCTGTTAACTCCTAAACCTGCCACAATGTAGAGTAAGGGTACTTCGAGAAATTCATGGAAAAACAGAATTAAAAGATAATGTGAATCTTTCCAAGAACTTTTTGAAGTACCCTCATATATACAGACAATATATAAATGTAGACAAAAATGTGGAGATCAAGTGATTATCAAGCACCTGCTATATATCTAGAACTGTACCAGATCATAGAGACACTTTATTTTGAAAGAAAACAGTTTAGTTGTTGTTACGTAACATTACCTATAATTTTGGAATGAGTTATATACTCAGCTCCATAGATATGCTTGAAAGAATTCATAACTTATTCTAGTGAGATAACAATTGAAAACACATTTAAGGTTTCACAGGACGATGACTGGGGATGAAGAAGGTATCTTTGAAAATCAGAGTATAAATGCCACACAGCAACGAGGGAATCAAGTAGCTCAACCCTGACACTCCAGCTTTTCATCCTCCTTTTTATCTCTTCTCTTCATCACTCTATTGGGGTAGCTGCCAGGGAGAATTTAGATCTCCTGATCCTCTATCCAATGTTCTTTCCACTGAAGTGCCATCCCTTTAATTCAGCCTCAAGCCAGTGGTGATTTGGGGGGGATGAAAGTATCCTATGGGAATTTCTGACTCCAGCCCTGGAGTTATAGCAAAATTCCACCAATAATTTTGTAAGTCTGCCTCTTTTTCCCTGTAGCCATGCTAAATCTGCTTCTAGTGTCTTTCAACTTTAAAATGGCACAAAATTCACATTTCATCATAAATCAATTTTTAGTTGAAACCATTTGAAAACAGTTTTCTTTGGTATTGCTGCCCTGCTAGGTCAGGTCTTTAGAAAAACTCTCCAGGCAAGTCCAAATAGTATCATTGATAGAAGAAATGTTGTAAGTACCCTATCCATCTCTTAACAGTATTAGATTTAGGACTCACAAAAGCTATAAATAAGGGTAACATTATCACAATAGACAACCAATGAAGCATGTGAGAGCATTAAACAAAATCTCTTTTTTATATATAGATTGCCCAATTCTAAGTTTACTTTTAAAAGACTACTTTCTCTGTGTTAGAAATTTTATGCTCATAATCACCGTACTTTGTAGACACAATCGTTTCACAGAATGGCCAGGGCTACTCTACCAGAATGTGAAATGTTCTAAAGGACAATGATTGTTTTCTGCAGAATGGTTTGAGTCGCAGAAGTTCTTGAGGCAAATTATTTCAATTGAATAGTTAGCACAGCAGACATGAAAGTACTGAGTCTCACAAAGAATGCCTGTGAAGTGCAAAAAGATTTTAACTGTTCCTCTTCCCAAGATCTTCCTTGGCACAAGGCTTCCAATTTACTCAATTATGTATTAACATAACCATCACCCCTCTCTCTCTCTCTCTCTCTCTCTCTCTCTCTCTCTCTCTCTCTCTCTCTCTCCCCAACCATACCTTGAGATGAGGAGAGTTAGAGGAGAGAGTTGGTTAACAAAACCAAATGCCAAACATATCTAGTCTGCTAGAAAGATGTACAATAAATTTAAATTTTACAAATAATGGTAATAGATGCACTTTGTACTTTTCAAACCACTGTCATATTTATTACTTCATATCACTTCCCACGACAGCTTTACAAGGTAGACAGGGCATACACAAGATAGGACACACACACACACACACACGCACACACACACACACACGCACACACACACACACGCACACACAGCACATATAAAGTAAAATGAACTGGGCTCAAGAGTTGGCTTTGCTTCTCTGTCATGTCGTTTTACTTTTTCAGTCTCTTTTTTCTCATCTGCATGATGGGATATTCATAGCTACTCTAACAGGAGTAAGTAAGATTCCTCACAGGTTAGTGTGTGTGTATGATCTTTATGAAGGCATAGGTAAGTAGTATAACCTGACAAAAATTCCCCATTAAGCTAGGGCTGGGACTCATGTGGCCCAAAGGCATCATCCAGAAGTACCCTTCTATTTCATTTAGTCCCAAATTAAGTCATAATCCAGACACTCATATTTTGGTTGTCCAAAACTCTGTATTGACTTTCCTGATCAAATGGAGGGATTTTCTGTAACTTCTTTTCTACTAAATTGTTTAATCACATGATGTTTTACTTGAATTTCCTTTCAAAATACATTCATTGACTGTTGACTAATGCTTCAAGATTTAGCATGGGTGTTACAGAGAATACAAAGTTGTGAAAGCCTCAGTCTCATCCTTCAAGATGCTTACAATTCGGTAGGGAATTTAATCTGCCTACAGTATATACAATATAAGAAAATGCATGAAATATTATAGCTAACACTTATTTACTGCTTACTCTGGGTGAAGCTCTGTGTTTTACTTTACTTATGCCACACTTTAAATAATGCTATGTGGTCAATGCTATGGTTATCCCCATTTTACAGATAAGGAAACTGAGGCCCAGAGAGGTACTACCTGGGTTTTCTATGCTCACAAAAATAACTAAGCATGATTTTCCCAAGTATTTCTAGGTTTAATGATTTAAGATAAGTAGCCTTCTATAAGGTTCCAGGGAAAACTCAGTGAATTCATAGTATTTATAGAATGCAAATGTGCCATTCTAGAATACAAACAAAGACAATACTGTTCAGTGGCCTCCCAAATACCATTGGTGTCTGTGCTCAAAAAGATGTTTTATCAAGATACAGTCCTTACCTTTTGCCTGAAATATTTCTCATTGCCCCATTTCTTCCTTCTATTTTTATTTTTAAGATTTAGAGGTGTTCATGATTGTGGAGGACAAAAGGGGAAGTTATATATCAACATGTCAGATATTAGCTGCCCACTTTCTGCTTTCTTTGATGGGATTCCATTTTCCTGATTACACAGAATATTTTTCCATTCATTTAGAACAGATATTTTTACAGCTATTTTTAAGAAGAGCTTCTGATAAATGTTTCTGAGGTCATCACTTTAATAGGATGGATAGGTACTTACATCATCTAAATGTTATTAGTGCAATTAAATATTTATTTGGTGTTGTAATGAAATGTATGATTTTCATATCTGTAACCTAAGTAGGATTCATAGTAGAATAAAAAAGATATACCATACTACAGTAGTTAAGAGAGAAATAGATATCACATAGGTGGGGAAAAAGTACCTTCCTTGATTTCCTAGACAAAAATATATAACAAATGTAATAAATATAAAAGTAAAAGTAAGTATTTAATTTTGGAAAAAGATCCAGATCTAAATACTGAGAGCACAAATTATTATTTATAGGAGGCATAAATAGTCTCACATTTTCCTGATCATATCGAAAATATGCATTAAGCTGGGAGACTAACATGTTTTTTCTTCTTTACCATTTTGAGTTTTTTGAATAAAGTGAAGACTGACAATTTACTTTCTACTAAAATAACTTTAACTTGTTTAAAAGATAAAGCATGAATTCAGAAGACTTAAATAACACTAACGTCACTTTGCACATCAATGTAAACCTTTAGTATGTATCTGATTTGTTGTTCCTTTCCTGATTAGTTGCTCCAGTTACCATATTTAAATGTTTGTTTCATGTGAACTGTGCACAAAGAGGAAAACCACGTGACACAGCATCACTCTGTCCCATTTTCTTTATAGGAACTAAAACATAATAAGCAGTAAAACTTTAATAAATTAACTTTGTTACCAGTGGAAAATACTAATGGTGATCTATGTGAAATATATAACTTTAAAACCTTAACAAAAAACAGATTTTGATTACAAACAAATTTAAATCATGAGCAGTGCAGACAACTTAAAAGATGGAGTTGGCAGAGGAAGTGGGATTTGTCCAGTCACTGTGGTTATTGCTTCAGGAAAATTTATCAGCTGGTTACCCCTTTGAACAGCATACCTGATTTTATTGATC
>NW_007741479.1:9801-11867 GCF_000696425.1 Galeopterus variegatus | reverse complement strand
TTTGAAAATAGATTACTTTTTGCTGACTTATTTGATAGTATTTTTAATCTCTTGATGTACCAATTAGATAGAGTTCATTTTCTATCTCTTTTCTTATTTTCCACTTGTACAGTCAGAAGACACAACATCTCTAAGTTACACAGCAACAGGCCTCAAACCAAACACAATGTATGAGTTCTCGGTCATGGTAACAAAAAATAGAAGGTCAAGCACATGGAGCATGACTGCACATGCCACCACATATGAAGCAGGTACGTGAAGAAAGACTAGCTTAGAAATGTCTACTTTTGACATTTAGTAACCGTGTTTCCCAGGTTCTGCAGAAGCTGGAACATATGCCCACTCTGGTGTCTCAGTTACAGCTTGTCCTATATAAAATATTTTACCTTTTATAATTCATAGCACTTTTATATCTAATATTATTCTTCCTATTCTAGGAAAGAAGAAAAATAGTCTCCAATTGATTAAATAATCTGGTTGCATTATTAAGATATGGCTTCTTTGGTGTGTTAACTTGAGAGATCTAAATATAAATCTTCTTTTCATTATATTTAAGTAAACAGCAGAAATGCATCTATTGAACTCTGTCTGAAATAGTGTGTCTTTGAACAACAGTCGTGGTAGATATTTGCTATTTTGAAAGAATTTAGATACAAAATAAAACATTACATTACAACTGTAGTCTTACGGATACTTACCTAAATAACTTCAGCTGGATAAGGGAAGAAGTTTCCAGGTGTTGTCCACTCTTTGGAAATGGAGCAACATAATGGAAAACCTTTACGTAATTTGAAATATTTCAAACCTAGGGTAATGCAATTCAGTGTACATTTTACCAGTCACATTTTTTATAGTTCATAAATGTAGTTTACAGCCTTAACAGGGATGCAGTGTACTTGGAATTTATAGTTCACAAAAATACATCTAAAGAATACAAGGTTTAACATGCTTTTTAATTGGTTTCATGATATTATGTTTTTGGGTAAACTACACCACAAATTTTCAAATTAATAGTTCACAAAAATACATCTAAAGAATACAAGGTTTAACATGCTTTTTAATTGGTTTCATGGTATTATGTTTTTGGGTAAACTACACCACAACTTTTCAAATTAAAAAAAAAATGATGCCAATAAAGCTCTTCTTTGGGTAAGTTGAATTTCTCTTTCAAATAGAGTTTGTCCCATGGCATTGCAGTCCTAATTTTTATTTCAGACTTTCGCCTTAACTATTAGAGTTCCACTGTGGATATTTTTACATATTTGTGGGTACTTCTTTCTACAAGAAGTTTTCTAATTGATCTTATTTAATTTTAACATCCTCTTTCTCTACTTACATGTTTTACATATATTAACTCTTCATTACAGAATTCTGCCCTGATGCCAATGTTCATAGCTTCTTAGGAAGCATAAGACCAGCTGAATGAGTTACATACTACAGAGGAGAATAAAGGGTCTTCTTTTCCTTTTTACTTGAAAAGAGATGAATGGAGTCAATTGTGACCTAAAAAAAGATCTGGTCTTCCCTGAGTGAAAGGGAAGAGGGAGTAATTTTGTCTTAATGAGAGTGAATCCATTTATTTTTGCCTCTCATAAACATAAAATGAACACCAACATTTGACTTGATAAATGCATCCTATTGATTTCTCATCAACTGCCTACCCTTGTAGGAACACCAATGGTGGGACCCATTGCTGACAAAATGATATTAACTTTTAGAAATGTGGTTAGTAGAAAGGGTGATTGTCAAATCAGATAATGATCTGGACAAAGGTGTAAAAAGCATGTGGATGAGATCCCTGGATGATGATGAGAAGCAAGAAGTAATTCACAAGTGTCTGCAGATTTTACAACTGGGAGAAGGAGATGAAGTGAATGAAATAATGCTAGGGTTTGCTTCTAATTCTGCAATAACATAAAGACTGTATGGGGCTACATTGTTGTATGCCAAAATGGCTCATGGTAAAGGTAAGGGTGGCTGACAGATTTTTGAAATAAAACATTTCATTCTGTCCAAATGATGAACGTTTCATTTTTATCCTGGTTAAACTTAAGTAAAATAAAAAT
>NW_007741479.1:3006-8333 GCF_000696425.1 Galeopterus variegatus | reverse complement strand
AATAGATGAGAGTACAAATCCTGTCTGAAGAAAATAGGGATGTTTCACAAAGAAAGTGAAGTTTGGCTATAGCCTGAGTGAATCATCAAGTACCCATTCCAGGGATTTCTAGAGGAAGGGGACAGCATATACAAAAATACCCAAGCAGAAAGATGATTTATTTAAGAGACATTTATGATTGCCTCAAAATGACTAGAGCTCCGTATTAATAGACACCAAGGTGAAATGAGACTGCAAAAGAAAACAAAATACAAATTCTAGAGGTCCTGGTATTTATTATTATTTATTTATATTTAATCCAAAGAGGATAGGTAGTCAATGAAGAACTTCTTGAAAACACTCCAGGCAGAACTCATGAAATTTTAAAGAATCAGGCTAGAGATGTTCTGCTTGACTTAGCAGGTATCACTGAAATTGTTAGGATCACATTCTTTTCCAAATATTAGGGAATAGTGTGCAGTTGATATAATAATCCTAAACATTTGAGCCATTAATTCCAATATCAGAGTTTCTGTTCACCAGCATTCACATTACCCAGCACTTGAAATAGATTAGTTGTTAGATTTTTTTTTTTTTTAAATAACCAAGTCATTTTACACCATAACTGAATGTTTTGGTATTCAGTTATGGTGTCACTGAATATCATAATGGATTCAGTGATACAATCTAATCATCATCATTTGACTGTTTTCCAAACAAACATCAGTTTGAAAAAAATGTTGCTTTGTCTCACAGGGATTTATCACCTCTCCTCCCCTGGGTGACGGAGCCACAAAGGATTACCCAAAGCCCATCTCTTCTGAGCAGTGAGAGACCTTGAAGGGGTTAATCTCCTGGAACCCTCAAGAGCGAGGCATTCCTTCCTTGGGAGATTAACCATGAATTGGGCTTCTCTCCCCACATTTATTTTCCAGACCAGGAAGTTACAGAAAAAGAACATAGGTAGGGTTATAGTTTAACAATATAGGCTGGTAACATCAGTCAAACAAGCAAGTGACATTCCATAATGCAATTTGCAAAGGGTTAAGTTGATCCACCAACAAAAGCTTGATCTTAGCAAACACTGTTTTTCCCTACAGCAATTTCCCAGTATCTTTACATATCAATCAAGTAACTTATCTATCCTTGAGCCAGCAACCTTGCTGTGTAACAATTCTTTATCTTACAACAGAGACTATAGCCTAGGGAAAATTTCCTGTCTTTTTCAAGGTCAACATTTCTATATATAATTTTAAGAAGTTAGGCTAAACCTGAAGCCACAGGGCCCCGGAAAATAAGCCATGTGAAATACATTTGCTCCGTAAATGTTCGTGCTCTCTACAAAAGAACAGGCTATTCTGACTAGTTAAAAAGACAGATCTTTTAATTACTTCCATGATTGGAAAATTCCTTATTATGCTTGATATAATAACCTAAGTCAATTTGTGGCAATATATTACCTTCCAATCTGTGACCTAGAAAATATTTTGAGTGAAGTCTTTATGAGAATAACCCTTCTCTAAGAAAGTATTGCATCTTTGGCATTTTGCTATAGCAAATCTACTTTTCTTTCAAGAACGTCCCTGATCTGGTTTCTAATTATCCTGATTTCATCATTGCATATTGTACATATAGATATTGATATTCAACTCTGTGGGCTGGTTAGAGCATGGTGTTATATAGCAACAAGGTCATCAAACTGGATCCCTATACTGCACAGCCACCAAAAAAAAAAAAAAAAATCATTGATCAGCTCTGTGTAATCATTGATCAAATATGTGTGATGGATTATGTTTTTATGTTTCAATAAACAAGCAAATAAGAAAAAAAACCAGGTCTCCTTACTCAGGGATCAACTACACTCAACCTGGTTTTTTCCCTCCTCCTTTTCCTCCTCATCTACCTTTCTCTCCTCCCCCTTCTCCTCCTCCTCTTTTTATATTTCTTTTCCTCCTTCCTGTCTTCCTCCTTCTCCTTTTTTTAAAATTTAAGTATATTAAGTATGTTGTCAAGATATTAAAATTGAGTGCTACTTTGGTTAACCTAGAATCTCAGTGGCTTTGAGAATGAGGACTTTGGAAAGAAAATGGTATGAGAGATGGGAATGATTGGTGTCCCCTCTATTTGGCTCACATTTGGAACTCTATTCAGAAAGAGAAACTGGAAATAGAGTGCTGATGATGCACAGATGCTGCACTAACAAAAGGACCCAAGAGAATGGTCAGAGTGAAGATGAGTTCAGAATTAGAGACTGAGTTATACCTGCCTTGTGATATACAGAATTCCTATGTGGAAACTTCTCCAGAACCCAAAGATAGAGCCTAGGTGTGTTCTGAATCTGCCTATATCAAACTAAGGGTAGTAAAGAAACGGAGGATAATAGACGTGGAGTATTGTGAACTACCTAGAGGGAAAACTGTCTTTCAAAGCGGAGAGAAAGCTGGTTGGAGGAAGCCTGGGAGATGCTGGGCTGGATCAGCCAGTTTGCTGCCACCCTTAAAATATATTTAAAATATTGTTGAGCACAGCATGTAGGAGAAGTAACTCAATGAAGGGCCAAGTTTCATGCCACTTTATTTCATGCCGTATTTATACTAAGACCCTGATAGATTCTTTACCCTCTCTGGTTTTTGTCTTTTTCCGTGTCCGGCAATGGATCGCAACCCTCAGTGTTGCCCCCGTACCGGACCGGGACCGGCAACGGGATCGCAACCCTCGGTGTTGCCCCCGTGCCTCGCTCAGCCAGTGAGCGGGAACCGGTCTGTATGTGGGATCCGAACCCTCGGCGGGAGCGTCGCCGCGCTTCCCAAGCGGCGCACTAGCGCAGTGCGCCACCGGGCCGGCCCCTCTCTTTTTCTATTTCTTTTCCTCCTTCCTGTCTTCCTCCTTCTCCTTTTTTTAAAATTTAAGTATATTAAGTATGTTGTCAAGATATTAAAATTGAGTGCTACTTTGGTTAACCTAGAATCTCAGTGGCTTTGAGAATGAGGACTTTGGAAAGAAAATGGTATGAGAGATGGGAATGATTGGTGTCCCCTCTATTTGGCTCACATTTGGAACTCTATTCAGAAAGAGAAACTGGAAATAGAGTGCTGATGATGCACAGATGCTGCACTAACAAAAGGACCCAAGAGAATGGTCAGAGTGAAGATGAGTTCAGAATTAGAGACTGAGTTATACCTGCCTTGTGATATACAGAATTCCTATGTGGAAACTTCTCCAGAACCCAAAGATAGAGCCTAGGTGTGTTCTGAATCTGCCTATGTCAAACTAAGGGTAGTAAAGAAACGGAGGATAATAGACGTGGAGTATTGTGAACTACCTAGAGAGAAAACTGTCTTTCAAAGCGGAGAGAAAGCTGGTTGGAAGAAGCCTGGGAGATGCTGGGCTGGATCAGCCAGTTTGCTGCCACCCTTAAAATATATTTAAAATATTGTTGAGCACAGCATGTAGGAGAAGTAACTCAATGAAGGGCCAAGTTTCATGCCACTTTATTTCATGCCATATTTATACTAAGACCCTGATAGATTCTTTACCCTCTCTAGTTTAGTTTTTCACTTTTGTCTTCTTGTTTAGAAGATGCCTAATATGTTACCTAAGCAAGATGTTTTGACCTGAGTTTTAACTCTTTCTCTCTCTCTCTCTCTCTCTCTTTTTTTTTCTGGTTTTTAAGGAAATATAGAATTATGTGACATTTTTATTATAAATCCTATGGTTGTAACTGAATTCTGTCTCTTGAAGACATGTAGTCATCAATCTCACTAAGTATGTGTACATTTCCTTGTTCTTGTAATGGTTTTTATATTTTTAATGTGCCCCCACTTGAAAATACCAGTTGTACTTTGATCCTCAATATTCAACCATATTCTATTTTATACTCGACAGTCATACCTTTGGAAGTCACTTAAATTCCATGGATAATTATTAATTTTTATATCTTTGCTCGTTTAACTCAAATCCTTGAAATAAATTGTAAATTGCAAAATAATCATGATACACTTCCTGATAGATTTTGAGTGTCAACATCATGATTAAAAGTCCCACCAATGTCTTTCATATAAAGTGACAAGGCCTTATCTCTGTCTCAACTCACAGCCCCAACCTCTGCTCCCAAAGATCTGACAGTCATTACTCGAGAAGGGAAGCCTCGTGCTGTCATAGTGAGCTGGCAGCCTCCCTTGGAAGCCAATGGGAAAATCACTGGTAAGCACCTCATGTTTGTAATTGTGCCTGGGACTGTGATTGCTGATCTCCTACCCTGCTCTTGCCTTTTGTGTGTTAGTTTTCTGTCTCAGCGTATCAGCTGACTCCCTGACACACTCTGATTATCTCCTCTCACCCTCACTGTCTGTGGAATTCTTCTAATGGTGCATACAAATNTTTTTCATTCTATGGAGCATTAGGACAATCTCCTAATGAAGTGCCTCTGAGTGTAAATGGCTAAAAAGAAACTGGTTTTTTTGGCAATTATGAAATACAAAAGGTGCCTAATAGCCATGTATTTTAGTTACGGCACACATGAGGGAGGTGCCTGGAGATTTTCAGTTTCTCAGTTAGCTTTTTGCTTCTTACTTAAATCATAAGGTTCAGAAAACACTTAATATTGACTGAAAGAAATTGAACATAATGAATATTTCACAGTGACAGATTTTATTTTGCCAAATATTGCTGATAACATCAATGCCTAATTAAAGCATCCATTAGAAGCCTGTAATGTTAATTTAGTATGAAAAATATAATGGAGTTCTATCAGAGATTTTGCATTTAAATGATCATGTTAGGCTTTTAATAGATGTCTCCATAACATATAATTATTATGAAAAATATTGTATGACTCAAAGTGTGCACATTATAGTCTAATTAACTTGAACCATTGGGTTAGGAACATGTAAGAGTCACTCCTTTTTCTTCTTTTTTGCATGCAAGAGGCGGCTAGCACTAATGTAAATGGACAAAGTCATTCAGTCGTTCTGTGATACAGAGATAAGCATGGAAATTGCAGTTTCAGATGGCAAACTTACTCTGTGTGTTACCTTCCGAATTTTGCAAAATGTAAAGATAATGTGAAAATTCCAAATGTGATTGAAATTTAAGTTGAAGATTTGTTTTCTCTAGTAAATTGCTTTTAGTGCAACAGCAAACAGAACTTTCATTTGAGCTGACAAATATGAAAAAAGCAGAGGGGCATAAAATCTCTTGAAAATCTTATATATTCAGTTGTCAGTGTGCCAGGTCTTTAAAAACTGAGGCAGGCTTATTCTAATTTTTTCCCCACCTCAGTATTATAATCTACTTCCACTGGTTTTGTCAGTACTTTTGTAGCTTTTGATTTGTTTATATTTTATTTT
>NW_007741479.1:934-1264 GCF_000696425.1 Galeopterus variegatus | reverse complement strand
TTATTATTCCAATTGAAATCCATTGTAGAAGAAGGCTTTACTAATGTGCTTTTCATAGAATCCAGTTCATCAGTTTGTAATATAAGTACCTCAAAAAGATTAAACAAAAAAGAGAAGAAAGGAGGAAATTCAGATAATTCCAGTGCCTAAATTTCCTGATCATAAATCAGCGGCTTAGGAATTTAGACTGACATTTTCAGAAGAAAATGGTTCAGAATACACTAAGCATTTATTATATGCTTGGCATTCTGCTAAGCATTTTAGTATTGTAAGAGATCACATATTCCTATCATTCCATTTTGAAATGAAGAGATCAGGGCTTTCTGGGGT
>NW_007741479.1:0-548 GCF_000696425.1 Galeopterus variegatus | reverse complement strand
GCAAGCTTTTTCTAGTGTGGCAGGGCACATGTGTGCCTACCAGAGATGTGCTACCATGTTACCTTTGTCTTTCCTTGTTTTCCTAAGTCTTTCATATGAATGGCAGTCCAGCAGGTGGTTAAGAACCCAAGCTTCTAAGGGAGATGCTTGAGCAAGTCATTTAACTTTCCTGAGTCTCACTTTCTCACTTTCTCATCTGTGAAATAAGGATAGTAACAGAACCTTTCTCTCTTGTAGAATCACTATAATAAAGTGCTGAGAAAAGTCCCTAATATCCAGTAAGCACTGAAGCAAATTACCTATTATTATTCCAATTGAAATCCATTGTAGAAGNTGAAATGAAGAGATCAGGGCTTTCTGGGGTAAATAACTTGCCCAAAGTGAAATAACCAAGAAATAGCAGAGCTAAGATTTAAAAACTCAGGTCCATACTTAGCTGTTACACTATGTTTTGCTCCAACTAATTAGAATTCTACTGGTCTAAATCAATGATTCTCAACTGACTTTTAATTTAATTCACCTGAGAAGGGGCTAAGGATGGTATTTTT
>NW_007741478.1:24676-25271 GCF_000696425.1 Galeopterus variegatus | reverse complement strand
CGCCGCCGCGCTTCCCAAGCGGCGCACTTATCCAGTGCACCACCGGGCCGGCCCTTCTTTCCTTTTAAAAATCAGTTTTGTTAGAGGTTTATCAATTTCATTGATTTTTATTTCAAACAACCAATTATTGGTTTTGCTGATTTTTTCTTATTGATTTTCTACTTTCAATTTCATCTTCTACTCTTCTTTCTTTCCTTCTATTTACTNTATTTG
This sequence comes from Galeopterus variegatus, assembly GCF_000696425.1. Lineage (NCBI taxonomy): Eukaryota > Metazoa > Chordata > Mammalia > Dermoptera > Cynocephalidae > Galeopterus > Galeopterus variegatus. The sequence goes on along the minus strand of NW_007741478.1, from coordinate 25,058 downwards.
CATATATTAAGATGGTCACTTTTTAAAATCTATAAATGGCATACATTATGTTATTCAGTTTTCCAGAGTGGAACGTCATACTTCTAAGCTATGACTACTTGGTTAGGATATATTTTTTAAATGCACTGCTGAATTTAATGTAGCTGATATTTTTAATTAGAACTTTAGCTCTCTTCGATATTGAAACCCTTATGTTAGGTAATCTTCCTACTTTTGTCATTTTCAAGAAATATTTACAAAAGATTATTATTTCTGTTCCTTGAAAATTAGAAAGCATATGCATAAAAGAATAAGCCTCCGATTTTGGAGGGGAAAAGTGGGGCAAGTTATTTACAAGTGAGTTTCTTGACTGTATTTGGACTACTAAGGATTTTTTTTTTTT
>NW_007741478.1:18601-19480 GCF_000696425.1 Galeopterus variegatus | reverse complement strand
TCATTTACAGCCAGTTTATTCTTAATTTGCAAAAGGCTCAAATCCTGCTAGAGATAAAATAGTTCTAAGTGTCCTAGTGTTGAATTGAATTGTGTTTGCCAAAAAGATAAGTTGAGCTCTTAACCCTCAGTACATGTGAAGCTGAACTTAATTGGAAATAGAGCCTTTGCAGATAACATCAAGTTAAGATGAAATCGTTAAGGTGGGCCTAATGTAATATGTCTGGTATCATAGGAAAAGAAGAGAGACACGGAAGGAACGCAGCCACCAGCCAAGGAACACCTGGAGCTACCTAATGCTGCACGAGGCAAGGAGGACCCCTCTCCAGACGCTTCTGAATGAGCTTGGCCCTGCCAACACCTTGATTTTTGACTCTATACTCCAGAACTGTGATAGAATACATTTCTGTTGTTTGAAACGACTCAGTTTGTGTCACTTTGCTACAATAGCTCTAGGAAACCAATTCATCAAGAAACTCTGAAAAATATTCTAAGTAGAACTTTCTTAAAGCATGAGCAACAAGACAGAAAACCTCAGGCTTTCAGCCTTGGGCCAAGGCTATAAGCCAGTGGTTCACTGTTTCTGAACCTAAATAGAAGGTAAAGTACAATTTATCTAATGAGGGACAATTGTTAAAAGCCAAATAAACTTGTTTAGAGCCAGAGAAGAAAATACCAGGTATGTAATTGGCTTTTCTCCCACTGCCTGGTACAATAGAGGCACCTTTCAATATACAGGAAGGGGAGAAGGGTGATATCCACTATTAACCCATTAATGGTCATGGTGTGTCTCATGCTATTTGCTATTTGAATTTTTTTTTTTAGGAACCGGTCTCCACATGGGATCTGAACCCTCGGTGGGAGCGCCGCGGCGCTCCCA
>NW_007741478.1:13306-18126 GCF_000696425.1 Galeopterus variegatus | reverse complement strand
GGCCTGCACTGTGTCCTGGTGTCCCCAGCACCTTGTTGGCTCAGCCACGGAGCTGGCGGACAGTACTGTGGCTCTGTATCCAAAAAAACACACAGCTTTTTACTTTCGGGGCCTTCCAGATTGCACACTACATGGCTGGTCTCTGAGGTCAAGGATGTCCTGACAGAGCCTAGTGGCTGATGGACAACTGCTCACGTCCATGGGTCCACGGTCTCCCTCAGGTCCTCTGCCTCTTGGCACAAAAGTAGCTCCTCATGAGCTAGATGGCCTGTCTGCATCTGGGTCTCAGTGGGGCTGAGAGATGCCTGCTGGAGCCGGGGTCAGCCCAGCATGGCCCTCCAACTCTCAAGACAATTTAACAGCGAGGACAGAGAGCATATTGCATGAAAAGTGCGAGCACCACACCCAGGAGGCCACTGACCTTGCTCCCAAAGTCAGCACTGAAATGCTGCAGTTAATGCCAGGCCTGCCCACCACAGACATCTCTGAGCCACCCAGACCCAGATCGTGGTCATGGAATTTGTACATGACTTTGTTTTATGGGATCTGAAAGGTCACCCCACAAGCTGCAATGACAAAGCAGGCTCATCTAAGGAAATGATCATAACACAAAAATCTGCGAGTTCCAAGACAGTCTCACTAACAACGCAGAAAAGTCGTGAACACACTCCCTTCCAATGTCAGAGCAACGATTAAGTACATGAGAATTACAGGTACTGGGTGGAATACTACACGGCCAGTAAAACAGCTCTCACAGAGACAGTGGTGACATGAAAAGACTTACAACAGACGCTAAGTTAAAACAGGTGTCTAAAACCATGTTTATAGTTCTGCTAAGTTTATCCACAGTAAATTAAAGCAAAGGAACCACATACAGAGGACAGCGTGGGAACCAGGCTCACGGGTAATTTAGGGTCAAGGTCAAGGTTTCTGTTGTGTGGTTGTTACCACATTTGCCTCACTCAGGTAATTTAGTTATTCTTTCATCTTTCTCATTTTCTGCTTTTCCAAAGACAAAGAGCATGTTGGAGTTCTGAGCCATTGCAGTTTAGGAAGAGGAAGAGTTGCTATTGTCTCTTCTCATGACCAGGAGGAACTCAACCCTTGGGGTTTCCTTATTTTCTGGCCAAAAAAAGAAAGTGAGAATTCAGTCAAAGGAGGCACCAGGTGGTTCTCTGTTCCCCACAAGGAGGGGAGGGCAGGCCCCTGCTCAGGAAGCCGGGGACAGCGGGCTCCATCCCACCCACTCTCTCCCCGACCTCAGGTTCACTCCAGGTTCACTCGCCCGCCTGCGTGGCAGCTGCCGCATCTCAGGGACCTGCAGTGCTGCCCTCGCCTCTCCCCCGATCTGACCGGCCAGCCTCCCCTGCAGGTGCCGCTCGTGAAGAGCCTGCAACTCCTGGAGGGGGGTGGGTGCCCCCTTGGCCAGGCCACAGTGGGAGGAAGAGGTGTCACAGCGTAGAAAAGAGTCAAGGAAGACGTTCAGGTAACTGAGGAAACATGGTCGCCTAAACCCAAATCTTTCCACACATGCTCCAAAAAATGCACACATCAACAGGGGCAGATAGAACCACAGGACCATCAACAAGCAGATGCAGAGAGGACTGGTGGCCCAGAGGCTCTGGGGAGGCTGGGACCCTGCAGGACACCAGTAAACAGAAATCCCAAGGACACACACACACCCCTTCTCTCTGGCTCCTTCCCTGATACAAACACCCAGGAAGAACCTGCACTTCACAGCACGGTGACAGCAGGGGGTGACCCTGAGCTAGGAATCCAAGTCTGTCCTCACATGCACACCCTGGAGTTGTCTGCACAGACCCTGAACACGGGACCCAAACACTTCCACGGATGAAAATGCAACCCTGACCCCCACACTAACAACAAACCTCCCAAACCATGAAACGGAAAAATCCCTGTAAATAACCCTCCAAGATGAGTTAGACATCCTCAAAGGGGGGTGGGGGTGGGGTGGAGCGGAGACCCACCCTGAAGCAGGAACTCCATGACTAAGTGCAAAGTTGGATCCCAAAAGCGGGTAAGACGTAAAAAGAGACTGAAGCGTGCTTGGCTGGGGCTGGGGGTGGGTGTGAGGATAAGGCATGACTGCTCACGGGCACGGGGATTCTTTTTGGGGGTAAAATGTTCTCACATTAGATTGTCACGAGGGTTGTACATCCCTGTGAATTTGCTAATAAGTACATTGAAGTGCACACTTTTAGAGGTGAATTGTATGGTATGTGAATTATACCTCAATGAAGCTCTTAAATAAAATTAGTTGGCCAAACTCAAAACTGAAATATAAAAAAAGATAAATTTATATAAGAAATGAAAACTAAATTACAAGGTCCTCGAGAGAAAATAGATTTAAATAAAAATTCAATAAGGGACATTGAAAATAGGAAAATAACCAAGAAAGTGAAAATTATATAATAAAAGTAAAAAAGGTTAGAAAGAAAGCTGTTAAAGTGGCAGACAAAGAAAACCTAACCAATGTACAACTGGAGTCTTTATAACAAAAATGAAACCACAGAACACAGCTAATAAGCCAAGAAGACAAGACCTTCCACACCTAAGAGGAGATCTGGTTCTATACAGTGAAAAGGCCCATCAGATCAACTTCAAGACAAATCCTAGTGAAACTGGTCCAGGACTTCAACAATGGCTCCATCCCACCCACTCTCTCCCCGACCTCAGGTTCACTCCAGGTTCACTCGCCCGCCCGCGTGGCAGCTGCCGCATCTCAGGGACCTGCAGTGCTGCCCTCGCCTCTCCCCCGATCTGACCGGCCAGCCTCCCCTGCAGGTGCCGCTCGTGAAGAGCCTGCAACTCCTGGAGGGGGGTGGGTGCCCCCTTGGCCAGGCCACAGTGGGAGGAAGAGGTGTCACAGCGTAGAAAAGAGTCAAGGAAGACGTTCAGGTAACTTCGGAAATATGGTCGCCTAAACCCAAATCTTTCCACACATCCTCCAAAAAATGCACACATCAACAGGGACAGATAGAACCACAGGACCATCAACAAGCAGATGCAGAGAGGACTGGTGGCCCAGAGGCTCTGGGGAGGCTGGGACCCTGCAGGACACCAGTAAACAGAAATCCAAAGGACACACACACACCCCTTCTCTCTGGCTCCTTCCCCGATACAAACACCCAGGAAGAACCTGCACTTCACAGCATGGTGACAGCAGGGGGCGACCCTGAGCTAGGAATCCAAGTCTGTCCTCACATGCACACCCTGGAGTCGTCTGCACAGACCCTGAACACGGGACCCAAACACTTCCACGGATGAAAATGCAACCCTGACNCACATAAATTTGTAGAATCATATATGAAATCAGTATTATATATCCATTAAGTTCAATATAATGCATATAAAATTTACAGAATCAAATGTATGAAGCTGGTAGTATATGAATGTTAATTCTCAATACTAGATTTATTTAACCATAACTTGTTAAAGGAAAAGATTCTTTAATCATAATAAAAACTGGAAAATTATGAAGAAAAGCTCAAGTGAAAACAAGAACCTGTGAGATAGATGAGCAGGTTTAAAACAAAGAAATAAAATAAATGAAATCTATTAAAATATCAACTGCCCTCAAAAGTGAAAAGGGGACCTTAAAGTTGAACTCAAGAGCATAACTTTTAGATGCTATTAGAACCATAAAAGTAAAAGCAGTTATCTTCAATATTTTTAAAGGTCAAAAATATATTCAGAAATAAGTCAGCAAGATCAAGAGTGGCAAGATGCCATGCCAGCCCTGGAAACAGTGATTCACTACCCTGGCTGCCCTGCAGGCGTCTGAGCAGATTGATAAGGAGCTGAGCAATGGTGGCTGTGAGCAGGTCAGGAATGTAGGCACTGAAGGTGCCATCCATATCTGCAGTGATGCTTGGTGTAGATATAAGGCAGCAAAGCAGAAGAATATTTGATCAATTCTATGAAAATATTTCCGATCACCAAAAGTCAAGTGAATCTAATAACAAATTGAATTGCTAAATGTGTGCACTCTTCTGGAATAAAACTTAAAAGTCAAACAAGCTTTTAGACATGTGAATTTCACCCTTCATTAGAAAACATTCTAATCAGAAAAATCAATAACTCTAGCACTTCAATAATACTGCAAATATGAAAAAAATAAGGCACAATTACAAAAAAAGTAAAACATGGCGGACACTAACCAATTTAATATTTGCCATGAGGAAGACATTTCTCTAAATGTGCTATATAAACCATAGTCAATTAACTGAATCTTCAAAATTCCTCATCAGGTAGGAACCAGTTTAGAAATGAAGAAAGTAAGGTACATAAGGGTTGACTTACCTGTCCAAGGTTACTCAGCTGATAGAGCTGCGGAATTTGTATCCAGAGAGCCACTCTCAAGTTCAGATGCCCATCATTAAATAATACTACTGCTCTTAAATTTGCATAGTTTTAATGCCATAGATTTTCTGAGTGGTCATTATTTTTATTTTTTATTTTTATTTAATTATNGAAATGATCATAACACAAAAATCTGCGAGTTCCAAGACAGTCTCACTAGCAACGCAGAAAAGTCGTGAACACACTCCCTTCCAATGTCAGAGCAACGATTAAGTAAATGAGAATTACAGGTACTTGGTGGAATACTACACGGCCATTAAAACAGCTCTCACAGAGACAGTGGTGACATGAAAAGACTTATAACAAACGCTAAGTTAAAACAGGTGTCTAAAACCATGTTTATAGTTCTGCTAAGTTTATCCACAATAAAATAAAGGCAAAGGAACCACATACAGAGGACAGCGTGGGAACCAGGCTCACGGGTAATTTAGGGTCAA
>NW_007741478.1:6568-7801 GCF_000696425.1 Galeopterus variegatus | reverse complement strand
GGGTGGACGTGAATGTGGTTTCCTCGTCTCATTCTGGGAAATTTCCCAGGAATGGCCAGGGCCCAGCACAGAGGCAGCGTAGGACGGTTGTGTGGTGGAGCTGTCCTCTGGAGTCAGGGTGACCGTGAGGCGCAGTCCTGGCCAGGGTCTGGGGTGGGAGCGGCAAAATGAGGTAGGATGGAAGGAAGGGTGGGGGCCGTACAGGACAGGGAGGGGAACAGCAGGGACCCGGGTGGCTGCAGGCCCCATGCTGAGGGTCCACATGGTCCTGGTGCAGTTGGTGAAGTGCTGACCCCACTGTCCAGAGGAGGAAAGCGAGCCTCAGCAGGGAACAGACTTGGCCCGGGTCACAAGGGCAGGAGGTGGAGGCTGGATCTGAGTCACCAATCGGCCCCTTTTCTGGCCTAGGGTCTCCAGAGCCCCCAGGGACCTGTGCCCAGACCCTCTACTGGCCTCTGTGCATCCAGGCTCTGTCCTGCGCCTGGCTCAGCGCCTGTTCTGGGCCTGGGTTGGATAGAGTGGGTGGTACATGTGAGTGCATGTGCACGCACGCCTGCATGGGGGATGGGGGGCTCTCTGTATGCATGCAGGGGCCTAAGGGCTGGTTCTGCCAACGGTCACCACATGCAGCCAACACAGGGGAGGCCAGGAGATGGGGCCCGGGTGGCCTCATCAGAGGTCCTAACAGCAAACGTCTGAGGAGCCCTTAACAACCCAGACCACCCCTGCCCACCATGGGGACTAGACCCTACCTTCTCAAAGCCAATATAAAGGAAAATAAACTCACTGTAAGACTTGGTTTTTGGTTGGGTGCAGGACCATTAACTCTAAGGCTGTCTGGAGAGGGAGGGGTGGAGGTCAGAGTGGCTGGGTGTGGCCGGGCCCCTGCAGGTGGTAGCCCAGGGCCTGTCAGCCTGCAGGCAGGGAAGGTGCAGAGGAAGGAACCAGGCCCAGTCTGGAGGTGACGCCCACTGCAGGAGGAGTGCTGGGGAGACCCTGGAGGTGCGTCAGAGTCGAGGGCAGCTGCACCCATAAGCAGGCAGGTAGAGGTGGGGGTACCCACGCATGCAGGACCCTGACCCCGAGGAGAAACCTCCAGCAGACCCAACTCTGCTTCTTGACACCTACCTGCCCGCCCTCATCAAATGGGCCCACGTGGGAGAACCACGCTCGAGAGCAGAACCAGGTAGGCATGATCACTGTTGGGCCGTTGGAGGTGAACACCTAGGAGCA
>NW_007741478.1:0-3559 GCF_000696425.1 Galeopterus variegatus | reverse complement strand
AAAAAGGCAAACAGCCCAATTTTTAAAAATGGGCAAAAGACTTGAATAGACATTTCTCCAAAGAAATATACAAATGGCCGATAAACACACGAAAAGATGCTCAACATCATTAGTCATCAGGAAAATGCAAATCAAATCCGTAATAACATACCATTTCACATCCCACACCTACTAGGATGACTGTAATAAAGAAGACATAACAAGCAGTGTTGGCAAGCAGGTGGAGAAACTGGAACTCTCACTCACTGCTGGTGGGAATGCAAAACGGCATAGCTGCCTTGGAAGAGAGTCTGGCAGTTCCTCAAAAGGCTAAACACAGAGTTACCATATGACCCAGTGTTTTAGTCCGTTTTGTGTTGCTATAACAGAACATCTGAGACTGGGTAACTTATATATATATATTTTTTGTCCTTTTTGAGACTGGCTGCACCGCACTCAGCCAGTGAGCGCACCAGTCATCCCTATATAGGATTCGAACCCTTGGCGGGAGCGCTGCTGCTCTCCCAGCGCCGCACTCTACTGAGTGCGCCACGGGCTCGGCCTGAGACTGGGTAATTTATAAACGAAAGAGGTTTATTTGGCTTATGATTCTGGGACAGCTGCATCTGGCATGGGCCTCAGGCTGCTCCTACTCATGGTGGAAAGTGGCAGGCAGCCAGCGGGTGCAAGCAGATCACATGGTGACTGGAAGCAAGAGAGAGAGAGAGGAGGTGCCAGGGTCCTTTAAACAACCAGCTCTCACGGGAACTAATAGAGCAAGAACGCACTCATGAATCCCCCCTCCGCCAGGGAGAGCATTAATCCGTTCATGAGGGATCCTCCCCTATGACTCAATCAGTTTCCAACACTGCCACATTGGGGATCGAATTTCCACATGAGTTTTGGAGGGGACCACACATCCAAACTCCATCAGATGGTCTGGCAAGCAGCTCCAGGTCCAGGCACCCTGGTGGGTGGGTGAGAATTTCCAGAGGTGCCCATGGGCCTGGGTGGGAGGCACAGTCCGGCCCCCTCTTCCCGATGCAGGGCCCACCCATCCCTTCCTCCCTCACCCCTCCACAGGCAGCTGCCCACATCTACTACGTTACTATATATATGCACACAGTGTACGTATAGAAAAAAGACTGAAGGACAGACACCAAACACAAATGGTGCCGATTCTGAGTGTGGGATGCTGGGTGAATTTTATTTTCTTCTCATGTGGAGTGTGAGTAGGTACACAGTTGGCTCTTGAAGGATGGGTCTGAACTGCGTGGGTCCAGTTATATGTGGGTTTTTTCCAGTAATTTCACAGTCAGCTCTTCACATTTGCCAGTTTCACATCCACAGATCCGACCAACTGCAGATGGAAAACAGTATTTGCAGGATGTGGAACATGCGTACACAGAGGGTCAACTTCTCATATCTGCGGGTTCCGCAGCCCAACTGCAGGGCTTGAGCATCTGTAGATTTGGGTACCCAAGGGGCATCTGGGAACCAAACCCCAGCACATACCAAGTGATAACCATATATACATATGTGTGTGTGTGTGTATATGTATACACGTGGGTACTTCATAAAGTTTGTGGAAAGATTTGTATTATCTTTTAATTCTATTTTTCCATGAACTCTTTGACGTACCCTCGTATATATCTATTATTTTTGTAACTAGTCAATAGCAAGATATGTTCTTTAAAAGAAATGAAATGCCACTTATCAAGCTGGTTGCTTTCAGGACAAATGCCAAAATCAGAACCTGAACCAGGTGTCAAGGCTAAAGGAGAGAACTTTAGCAAATAGATTATAAGCAAATTACAATAAAAGACATTTGGAATGATTTCATAACATATGTCCACTTTTGGAAGGAAATGCCCTTCCTACACAGGAAGGATCCTGGTGAGATCATATATGAGTATTTTATTTTTATGCTTTTCTGTATTTTCTTAATTTCTTAAACAAACAAAAAAGCAAGCATATTTTTCTAGTCAAAGAAAAAGCTAGATCCACCTTGAGGAAACTTTTTTTTTTTTAATGGGAAGATCACCTGAGAAGAATACATGTAACTATAGAATTCTAATTCTATACTCAGTGCAGGTTAGTTTACCAAGAAAACACTCAAAATGCTTAGGAGTGAGTTCATTAATTTTGTTTTTTTAAAACAACTTCTGGTTACAAGAGTAATATAAGATCATTTACAAAAAATACAGAATATTACACAGAAAAATCTAAAACCTTCCCTAATTGTACCACCCAGAGAAAACTATTAAGTTTTCTGGATGTTTTCTTCCAGTCTTTTACCATGGGGAAAAAACTGTTAAATGTACACCACGTGTGTGCACACGGCTGTAAGTGTCCATGCATGTTTGTCATCTACTGCAGCGTGTTTCTTCCAGAACAACTCTTCACAGAGGGATGTATAGAGAAAGACGTGTGCAAGACGGTGCCCAACATGGACTGGCCTCTGCAGGGCCCTCCGCCCAGCTTCCTCTNGCAAGCATATTTTTCTAGTCAAAGAAAAAGCTAGATCCACCTTGAGGAAACTTTTTTTTTTAATGGGAAGATCACCTGAGAAGAATACACGTAACTATAGAATTCTAATTCTATACTCAGTGCAGGTTAGTTTACCAAGAAAACACTCAAAATGCTTAGGAGTGAGTTCATTAATTTTGTTTTTTTAAAACAACTTCTGGTTACAAGAGTAATATAAGATCATTTACAAAAAATACAGAATATTACACAGAAAAATCTAAAACCTTCCCTAATTGTACCACCCAGAGAAAACTATTAAGTTTTCTGGATGTTTTCTTCCAGGCTTTTACCATGGGGAAAAAACTGTTAAATGTACACCACGTGTGTGCACACGGCTGTAAGTGTCCATGCATGTTTGTCATCTACTGCAGCATGTTTCTTCCAGAACAACTCTTCACAGAGGGATGTATAGAGAAAGATGTGTGCAAGACGGTGCCCAACATGGACTGGCCTCTGCAGGGCCCTCCGCCCAGCTTCCTCTTTCCTGACCTCCAATTTCTCTTGAGAGTACGGAACTCGAACTTTCTAGAATGTTCCCGATTCCTGCTTGCTCGGGCACCTGCTCCCACAGGCCCATGTGGCATGGCCTGGCCTGCCTGGGGCTGGCACTGGTCCCTGGGAGCAGGAGGGCTCTGTCTGAGCAGACAGTGGGCTGTGCCCACGGTGCTCGCCCCAAGGCTAGGTGGCCTCGGCCTGGCGGGAGGAGTGGCCTGGCAGGAGGAGCTGGACAGGTCCTTGCATGAGCTTTGTCTCCCTAACGAGCATGTGCATCTGAGGAAGCAGGTGCACCTCGACACATGCTCTGCATGGTCTCTGGCCCCAGCTGTTCTCTGTCTCTTCTCTCTGGAGGGCCTTTCCTGTGCGTGATCAGGAAGTGGCTGTGAGGGTGTCCTGCCAGTGATGCTGGAAACTGGGAAAGCTTGGAAGGAGGTGCCCACTGCCCCTGCCCTCTGCCAGGAGTTGCGCAGTATTTGGAGGTGGTTTCTGACCTCCACCACACGTTTTTACTCTGCTTCTCTGACGAGGGGTGAAATCACAAGGTGTTGGGAGA